>NC_135553.1:28161948-28461948 GCF_964340395.1 Glandiceps talaboti
ACCCATTCAGACAATAATTTCCAAGCTTTACAAGACAGTACCAACATGTAAAAAGCAACCACACAGGGTTGAAATAATTTTGAAATATACTTTGATACCATCTTGACAGTAAGAGGGGAAGAGCTTGAGACAGGGATATGTCCACCTCATGTGGGGGGTCCAAGGGGGTCTCCCTCTAGAAGCCCTGGAGGATTTTTACTCTTAAAGCCAATTTTTAGGCTATTCAAACCCTTTCAAGCAATAACTCAATCCATGCTTTACAAGACAGCACCATCAAGTATCAGAAACTATTCTTTATAACTTACATAGGGTTGAAATATGTTCTTAAACAGTTAAATGGCATCATTATATACATGTAGTAAAGGTCAGCACATCTACTGGTAGTATCATTGGTAGGGGAGATTTGGAGTTTAAGGCAATTTTAGACTACCTTGGCAAACATTTCACATCTTTAAAAGACTATCATCTCAAATTAGAATTGGGTGAAAATATTTAAGAAAAGTTTAATACCATTATGACAGTAAAAAGGTTGTTGGTGCATCTGATTGTTGGTTGAATGCATGAGTGACCTCTGGGGGTGAGGGAGTCCTTGGGGGTTTCCCCCTGGCAGATCTGCAGTGTTTTGCTTCTATTAAGGCAATGTTTAGGTTATTCATAGCCATTGAGGTAATATTTCCAAGCTTCGAATAGCTAACGTAAATGTAAGTTTTAAATGAGTTTCCCATGTCACATAAAAATGGCCCCGTAACATTGGTATAGTGGCATTAATATTGCATGTATAGTAAAGTCACCGGTATGTTAGAGAACTTTAGGTGGGCATACCTAGTGTATAATAGAAACTGGAATCTGATGAGATGTGGTGATTTGTAGTGTCAATAACATGTAGTGTCCAAAATAGAAAGTGTATTAATCCCTTCTGACAAGTTCATAGTGATGAGTAGGGAACATTTTAGATTAACTTCTTTCATAAACTAACTATGAAGATTACCATTACGAAACCTTCAAGTTCACTTTTACCCCAAAGTGCAATATAAGTGAAGCATTGATTGTGAAACAGCCAAGCATTTACATGACATGTTCTGTAACTAGTGTGGTCGCTAGGTAATACATGTATATGTATATTTATAGTTATGCTTGAACTAATAAGTAATATTAAAGAATTCATGTAAGAAACGGGGAGAAGAACAAATATTTACATGTACCACATTTCAGACAAGGCTATATGCCATTGTAGAAAAAGGATTTTTTTTCTTCCATCACAATCCAAAACACAATGAGCCCCCCCCCCCCATCCACAATTTTGAAAACAGCATGACCCCCCCCCCCCCCACTGCCAATTTCAAAAACAGGGTGACCCCTCCTCCCAATCCAACCCCAACCCCCCCCCCCCCCAGGCCGAAGAAACTGACCGGTCCCTTAGATACATTATATATCTGATATCTGATTCATCATCTGTGTGCAGTGATTGACCATTGTCAGAGTTTAACATAAATCTGAATACAGTGCATGAGGTGCAATTTCATTGATATTTGCTTGCAGTGATTGATCCTTGTGAAAGTAGTCCATGTCAGAATGGTGGTTTCTGTCAAAGAGTTGCAGACTCCTGTACTGAGTATACTTGTACATGTCCACCCTGTTTCACTGATGACAATTGCGAAATAGGTATGTCATGGTCAAACTATTTAAAAATTTTTTAGCACAATTAATCTGAGGTTCAGTAGTGCTATATATATATATATGCATGGTGAAGTGTGTGTGTGTGTGTGTGTGTGTGTGTGTGTGTGTGTGCGCGTGTGCGTGTGCAGTTGCGTGTGTACAACTTAACTTAAAAGTCAAAATCCTTCAGACCGATTGCATTTGTATTTTGTGAGAACATTACTTAGGTGTGTATTCATGTAGTTATAATTGGAATGCACCTGGGCATGTGATGAAGTAATGTTGATGACATAATGATCTCATCAGTGATATGCAAATTATGTCTAAAAGTCTCAAGTTTAGGTTAAAAACTTGTATCTCAAAACTTAATTGTAAATAGGGCTGAAACTAGGTGGGGATATTTTTGAGGTATTATTCTGCAGGTATTGTTCAAAACATATTGACACAACTGAGCCTAACATCCATGACCATGCCCTAGCAACAGCCAAATGTAAATATATTTTGCAAAGATAACAACATTGTTGAGTAAGCAGGTGAATAAGCATTCAAAAATGTATGCAAATGTACCTGGCAGCAAGATCATGCCCTTAGCAACAGTCAAATGATGGTATATATTGTAAAGATAACAACAGAGATGGACAAGTGGATATATATCCACAAAGTGAATACATACAGTGTTTTGCTAAGGGGAACCTTGGTAACAGAAAGGTGGAATTTGGTAAACTAGCATAGTTTCCAATACATTGTACCATAATATTGGTGGGGAACCTGGTAACATGACAGAGTAACTCAGGTAGATTTTACCTGTTTACTGCCCTTAACATAAACACTGACATATCTACCTAGCAACTAAACCATGCCCACAACAACAACCAAAATGATGGTGTATATTGCAAAGATAACAGCAGGGGTATATATCTAGGCAAGTAGATGAATCTTCACAAAAATGACATATGTTCACCCAGCAAAGAACCAAGCATAGCAACACTTAATTATGGTGCATATTGCATGGTAACAAGGATGGCTTGAAGTGTGAATAAACATTTGTTAAAAGTGTCACAAACCTAACAGTTAATTGTGCTGCATGCCATTATGCCACTATTTTTATTCAACCTATTATCACAGGTTTTACATTTTTGTAAAATTTTTCACTACAAAGCATATTATTTACAAAGAAATGACAGGTGGAGCTGTAGGAAAGCTGTTTAGTAGCAGCCTGCTTCTATCAAAATAAAATTTCAATTCAGCATTTTACACACACATATACATACATACATGTACATACATACATACATGTACATACATACATTACATCCATACATACATACATACATACATACATACACACACACACACACACACACACACACACACACACACACACACACATACATACATACGCACGCACGCACGCACACATACATACATACATACATACATACATACATACATACATACACACACACACACACACATACATACATACATACATACATACATACATACATACATATATACATACATACATACATACATACATACATACACACACACACATACATACATACATACATACATACATACATACATACATACACACACACATACATACATACATACATACATACATACATACACTTCTGCAATTAGACATTTTTTACTCTACAGTATAATTTTAGACAAATTTCAGATGAAGACTACAGAAAACTATAGTCTGCAACCCATTTCTGAATTAGACATCATTTCTAACTTTTTCTATATTTGTTTGACTACACAGCAATTAATCAATGTCTGACCAATCCATGCAATAACCAAGGTACCTGCATACCACAGCAAGGATCCTGTGTCCTGTATGACTGTTTCTGTCTTGGCTGCTACACTGGACAGACTTGTGACACCTGTAAGCATGTATTTGCATAAGTAGTTATTACAGTTGACTTTAACAAGTTCAGTGAACACTATCATTATGTTTTCATTCTAGCTTGTAAAGTGTATGTGAAGTGTGATAATATCTGCATTGACTTTGCAAAACATCTTAGTCTAAGTACTGATGAAACCAATCTGATTAAAAATCTGATGTAGAGTACACAGCATGATTTCTTTTTGGCTGTTACGTTTACTGTCACTTGTTCTTTTGTGAGTGCTTGTTACATACATCTGACACAATACTATAGGTTTTCCCAAACCTAATCCCGTACTTATGAGTAGCCAACCAGAATCCATCTTACAATATAATACTCAGCATTTGAAATTGAAAGAAAGAGAATGAACAAACAATAGCGATAACATTGTTATCAACGCTCTTGTGCTTGAGCTCTTTTCAAACAGAATGCTCTAAAGTACTGTGCCCGTATGTTTTGGCATATTATGCCTTCATTGGTTGAGTGAATTCACTCAGCGCTCTCATGTGCAATGTTTGTTTGAACAGACATGTCTCCAGTTTGTATGGAGAAAGTGTTCAGATTTAACCCATGCCTTGTTTTTATCTCATACTTAGTACTGGATCCATGTCAACCCAATCCATGCCAGCAGAACGGACAATGTACACAAGTAGCAGGCTCCTGTACTGATTACACCTGTGGTTGTCCTGGATGTTACACTGGACGTAACTGTGAATCATGTATGTATAGTTTATGTGTAGTTTGTCTAAGGGGTGAGATCAATAGTTCAATGTAGGATAAAAAAATGAATTCTTTTAGTTAGGCTTTAGAACTCCCCCCCCCCCCCCCAACCTAAATTGGCCCAAATTGAAAATTGTTTCAGACAGTAAAATCAATTTCAAATCAGTATATAGTAGTATATAGTACTATGGATACAAAGCCTGGCACTACTTATTTGTAGTGAGAAAACAATAGCCCTTTTATTGGCACTACTTATTTGAACATGTTAGTGCTATAAATTTACTATTACCATCCATTTCTTCTGTTTTTGTAGGATGAAAACTAAAATAGCCCAACCCCCCCCCCCCCCCCACCCCCATAAAAGAATTAAGTGCTTTATTCAATATTGAACTATAGATCTCGGCCCAAAATGGCATAACAACTGTTAAGACAACATCATCATTTCCCTTAATACTGTAACAGTAAGTACTATAATAATAATAGTACTTAGTATCATACAATAAGCAACCCATAATTTGGCATATGTAGGAGTATTTCCATATAATTCCCCGATATTTTTTCCTGTTTTTGGCCAAGAAAAATATGAATGGCTTAAAGTATTGTGACTTAAAGTGACAAAGCCTTAGGTCAAGAGTGTTTTCCGGCTGTGAATGAAGAAAAATATCGGGGAATAATTTATGATTTTAATTCTTTCTGATAATTGTTTATATCACAACAAAGGATAGTTAATTTGGTTAGAGTAGTGAAGATGAAAGGCTTTCAATTGAATATCATGAATATTCACTTGTATAGGGATTTATAAATGACCAGTAAACCCCCCCCCCCCCCCCTCCTATGTCACTATATTGAATATTAATGGTATGTTAATGACTGTCTTTCTCAGTATTGAATCCATGCCAGAGTTTCCCGTGTCAATTTGGTGGTACATGTACAGCTACATCGTGTACTGAGTACCAGTGTCAATGTCCCACTTGTTATACTGGTGCCAACTGTGGAACATGTAAGTATAAAACTCATATCCACAATGATACTTTTTTCGAAACAATTTTTTTTTAACATTGACTGTAATTGGATATTTTGTAGAATTTTAGAACATTAATCATTTTTCAAAAAGTACATAAATCCAGTGAAAATAAGAAGCAGAAGATTTTGATTTTTTTCTTCTCCCTTTTCATTTTTCTTCAGATATGAACCCCTGTCAGAACAACCCATGTCAGAATAGTGGTTTCTGTACACAAGTCCAAGGATCTTGTACAGATTACACCTGCAGCTGTCCATTCTGTTATACTGGCGATAACTGTGAAACTGGTTAGTCAAGCAATAAGCCATTTTCTGTCCTGTGGCAGATCTCACGAGATCCCACTAGATCTCATTGATCACTACAAAAATGCATGAGCACATCACGTCAGTAAGGCAGGACCTTCACTGGCTGCCTATCCACGCTAGAATTGAATTCAAAATTCTTTTCTTTGTCTATAAAATCTTACACAATCAAGTACCCGCCTATCTTTCTGATCTGATCACAGTTCGCATTCCAAAACGGTTGACACGCTCAGCGTCCGCACCCACTTTGGAGCCTGTGGACTGGGAACAGAAGCACTTTCGCTATCACTCGTTCTCTAATGCAGCTCCCACTTTATGGAATGTTTTACCGACAGAAATTAGAGTGTCACCATCTGTCACTTCCTTTTAAACATCTCTTAAAACGTACCTTTTCCAAAAGCACTATGGATAAATCATCAAAATGTTGTCCATATCATTCTTTTTATCATTTTACATTAGTCGAGCTGGTCTTACTTTTATCATTGTATTTTTAAATCAATTATTATATATATTTTATTGTGAAGCGGTTTGTTATTGTTTTGATGGAAGTCGCTATAGAAAAATAAAGTATTATTATTATTACGTTATCTTCATACCTTATGAAGATAACGTATGGTAAAATTGGAATACGGTCATCAGGAACTAGACTAGTAATGTATGAAGATAATGTAGTGTAAAATCGGAATACGGTCGTCAGGAACCTAGACAGTGATTTCCTGACCCGTCTCGATAATTTAGAACTGTTCAATTCCGAACTCTAGGACCAAAACAAGGCATTTGTTCTCTAAAAATGTGTAAGACTTTTAGCTTTCGTCCATATTTGTCAACAATATAAATGTCAATGGTATATAAAGGCTTACGGCATTTGTGCAGTAAGTAAACTTACAGTGTGTACGCGACACTTTATGTGCATAGCGTACTATTGAACTTGGTGACAGACAATGCTTCCACCATTTACATGTATGTACTAATAATCAAAACTACTTGTATGTCATTAGTTTACCATTTCTCAAGATTGAAATGTTATAGCCATCTAGTATGTTGCATAAGTTTGGCACTGACAACGTATTCCCGGAAATGACAGTCAATTTGGAAATGACGGTGTGACACTGTGACATATTTTTCTTATAACTTGTTGACGTGCCAAATTTTCGTAACATGCTCTTTAGTTTGGTTACTTTCAATATTTCATTATTTTCCATGATGACTTAAGCTTGTAGATGGTCACAAAAGGCAATATTTTTTTCAGACGAATGCATTGACTTTCATGTAAACAACATGGCCAAGCTGAAAGCTTGACCTCCAACGCATGTTTGATGCCATTGTTAGGCATATTTGCATATCTCACGAGATCTGCCGTGAGATGGATGATGGCTTATCATCATCATAACCCTGCATGTGTACCCTTCTAAGCCACTTTGATGGAAAGGCAGTTTCAGTTTTACATTACACTGACATATGCCCCCTTAAGGCAGTTTTACATTACACTGACATATGCCCCTAAGTCAGTTTGATATGCCATTGACACATGCCCCCTAAGTCAGTTTGATTTATTTTATTTTTCAAAAGAATAGGGCCACCGCCCATCATTCGACGAAAAGAGGTTAAATATTACAGTAACTTTTGGAACACAATGACAAATAAAATAAAAATTACAACGATAGTAATGTCTTCTCTCTGACAAATGAAAAAGTGTAAGTTGATTGCTGGTTGAAAGTAAGGTTATTGCTTTATCTCGTGTTGGGTACTATATGAAATAATTTTGTATTAGTTCCTTTCTAAGAGACTGGTATAAAGGACAAAATAACAAAACATGTACTTCATCTTCAAGAATATTTAGACCTTCATTTTCACAAAAAATACATGTTCTGTCCGTGATAGCTTTACCGATATGTCTTCCAGTCTCAATAGCTAAAGTATGGTTTGAACAACGGAACTTAGCTAATGCTATTTTATACCTGGATATATGAATACTTTGTAAATATAATTCAGTTCTAGCTGAGACTTAAATGTCGCATAAAACCTGAGTCTTGGGGATTCATTAATTATATCGTGCCACTCTTGTTGATAACAATCAGTTAATCTTTGGTGAAATATAGTCATAAATAATTCAACATTTCCAACCTGTTGCTCAAACCATGCATAACCAAAGCCATACTTAAACAAGAGCTCTTTAATTTTTGTAGCCCAAGTGGTTTTACCTGCCTCATCTAATTTCAGTTTGAAATTCTATTGACATATTAAAGTCACTTTGACATTCCACTGACATATACCCCCTAAGTCCGTTTGAAATTCCAATTACAGATGCCCCCTAAGTCAGTTGACATGCCATTGACATATGCCCCCTAAGTCAGTTTGACATGCCATTGACATACACAATTTCTTATGACACGTCTCCCATGATTTTGTGTTTCCCAATACCCTAGTGATTCACAAGAAAATACATGACTTTTGTTTATATCAGCGTAACATACAACAAAAATTGTTTGTTTTCAGAGGATACATTGAGTTTGAATATAAAATATATATACAAAGGGTCTAATTTTCACTAAAAAAAGAAATTTGCCTTACCTGTCCAGACATAAGTTTTTGCTGATTTTATAGGTAGCGATGTACTTTGAAAAAACAATATTTCCACAATGATTTTACTGCAGTAAGTGAAAAATTGGCAACAATTTAAAAATAAACAAATCATAAATGATAAACTTTGTTGATTTAGCTTAAAAGATTTGATGAATAATTTACATAGTTAATGAATAGGTAATCAGGCAATATCTTAATAGACTGCATTCGTCAATTTCAATATAATTTAGTACACACGTTAACCATAGCAAAGTGCATATGTCCTATAAAATTTGTTGATATAGCTTACAGTTTTAATGAGTAATTTGCATAATTAATGATTTTTGGTAATAAGCTATATCTTAAGAATGCAAGCTTCAATATCAATTTAATTCAGTAAATACATTAACAATAACAAAGCACATATGTTCTGTAAAGATTTTGTTAATACAGCTTACAGTAAAAAATAATTTGCATAATTAATGATTTTTGGTAATTAGGCTATATCTTAAGAATGCATACTTCAATTTCAATATTATTAGTCTAAGACTAAGTATATATTTGGAATTTGAAGAGTGCATGTAGAGGCTATATCTTTGGTAATTAGGCATACTTCAATTTCAAAATATTTTAGTACATATGTTAACCATAATAAAGTGCATATGTCCTATTAAATTTGTTGATGCACTTTATAGTTTTAATGAAAAATTTGCATAATTAATGATTTTCGGTAATTCAGCAGTATCTGAAGAGTGCAAGCTTCAAATTTTATATAATGTGGTACATATATCAACCATAATAATACGCACCTGTCATATGAAGTTTGTTGAAATAACTTATACTTTTAATGAGTAATTTGAATAATTAATGATTTTCAGTATTTAAGCTATATCATAAGAATGCACTCTTCAAATTCCATATAATTTGGCACATACATTAACCATAACAAAGCACACTTATCCAATAAAGCCTATTAGCATAGTTTTTTAGTTTTAATGAGTAATTTGCATAATTTATTGGTTTTCGGTAATTAGGCTTTATTTTAAGAATGCAAACTTCAAATTTCATTTAACTTGATACATCCATCAATCATAATAAATCATATGTGTTAGATACAGTTGCTTATGTAGCTTTTAATTGTGATGTGTATTTTCCATAAGTAATCATTTCGATAATTTGACAGTATATCTTTAGAATGCAAACTTTAAATTTCAGATAATTTAGTACATGCATTTATGGTAAAGGCCTGCTTGCATCATTTAAAGCTTGATGATGTAACTTATAAGCTAAATGGTTAATTTGCATAATTAATGATTTTTTGATAATCAGGCAAAATGTTAACTTTGTAAGCTTCAAACTTCATACAGATTGGTATTATTAATTTTCAATTAAGTAGTATATCATGTATAATACCTGAACATTTTGCATTCCAACAATATATGTACATTGTAAGGGTTTTGCCCTTACGAGAGAAATTCAGTTTAAATCTGGTTAATAGTAAATTTGATTTTAAAAATCTTTCATATGGAATTAAATTAGGAAAAGAATATAAACATTTTACCCCTTTAACATAATTTTTAAAACTTTTGTATGTCATTTTGATCTTACAGAGCTGAACCAGTGTCTACCGAATCCATGTGAGAATGGTGGTACCTGTGTCCGTCAAGGAGGTTGCACAGCATATCAATGCCAATGTCCTGGTTGTTATACCGGACTTACTTGTGGAACATGTAAGTCTGAATATAATAATAATAATTAATAATTTTAATAATAATAGTAAAGTTTATTTGAATATTAACTACCCAATCTAGGATAGTTTTTTATGCTGAGTTCAAAAAGGGGGTCATTTTACTAACATCCGTTGACATGGTAACTAAAATCACCATAAGATGTGGATCATTTTACCAAAATTTGACATAAAACATGGAAAAATATAAAAATTAATGAAAGAATTTCCTTGTTTTTGACATGTATGAGATGGGGCTATCTGTTGTAATGCAACTTGCCTAAAATAGGACAGCTGTTTCCATGGAAACATAGACTAGACTAAAAAATATTGTTTTGGTTAATAATACACCTACATATCTGAAAAATAACATGACAAATTTAATTATGGCATAGTTTATGATTTGCATATTGACCACCCTATATTGGGTAGTTTGTTATGCTGAATTCATAAATAGTTATCATTTTAGGAACATCTGTTGCTATGGTAACCTAAATCACCATATTGTGCAAATATTTTGTAAAATTAATGTAAAATTTGAAGAAAAAACTTTTTACAAAAAAAAAATTCCTTTATACTTTTGGCATATATGCACTAGTGCTATCCATTGTAAGACAGATTATCTAAAATTGGATAGTGGCTTCCATGGAAAAAAATACGCTTACAAATGCCATGTTTTAGTAAAAAATACATCTGACATACACCTGCAAATGAATGGGTTTGCTATTAAAATACCAAATATTTTGTTACTCTGAGTCCAAATAAAATATGCAACCAGTCACAAACTGAGTGGTTGTAAAAGCTTAACATGTATGTCAGAAGATCTGTGCTGTCAGATTACAAGGTCTAATTACGATCCCAAATATTGAAGGGCCAGGCCCAACTACATTATATTAAGTCAAGGAGGGCGCTACATGTACATACATGAACAAGATGGTGTGCGGGAATGTGAAGAAAATTACAGGCCTTCGCTAGTTTTCTGTTAAACATTACATGTAAAAGCTGGCAACCTTTAGCAATAATGACAGCATAACACAGAAATAATGATGTACTGTGTGAAATTACGATTTAATACAAATGCCATCAGCTTGAAAATACAACCCCATCTTGTCCTTTTGAGTTGTGCTGACATTTCAAACATGTATGCTAACAAAGAGTCATCAGCTCTACATACCTTTTGCTATTGAACAAAAGTTCATCTTTCCTTTCTTGGCAGTGTAAATCATATACATATATGCAAATGTAGTACATAAACTTCAGTTGAATATATAACATGATCATCATGATGGATAAGCGGTTTAACGTTCGGTTAAGTAAGTCTTTGAGTAATAAGGTCCGGTTTGACACGACATTGACACCCGCGTACCCATGTACCAAAATATCCATCCAAAGTTGCATTCAAGGAAACCGTTAGTTGCTTCATGATTAAACACAATGCCGCTGGATATAGTTGGGGATGAGTAGCCTTTCATACCTTCCATTTTTTTGGGAATATTGATAAATTATCCATGATTTCACAGTTGTGTCACCATCAAGGTTGTGACCTTTTAGTATGCACGCGCTGTGCAGATGCACACGTAAACATCTGAATGTGATACAATGTTACACAGTGTAACAATATCATGATGCCTGGAATGACCTATATCACGTGTACTCCGGAGGTATGCCGTACATTTCATAATTTCAGGTACATTTTTGCATTTGGATTATTATATTATTACATGTTATTGGCTATTCATGAAAGTACAATTTGTAATCAATAAAATAATATTCTTACAGCGTTTTACGGTAGCAGAAGTCATGACACAGGTCGAGTCAACTTTATGGCATGCCAGCACAATAACATCGCAGTTTCTCAATTGAGATCAAATCAAATCAAAACCATACGATTTTAGAAGAGATTCAAACGACTTGAAATCTCCATCAAATCATACTTACCAAGTGTGTCAATTGTACCATCAAAGCATACTTACCAACTATGCCATTTGTACCATCAAAGCATACTTACCAACTATGCCATTTGTACCATCAAAGCATACTTACCAAGTGTGCCCATTGTACCATCAAATCATACTTACCAAGTGTGCCAGTTGTACCATCAAAGCATACTTACCAACTATGCCATTTGTACCATCAAAGCATACTTACCAAGTGTGTCAATTGTACCATAAAAGCATACTTACCAAGTATGTCAATTGTACCATCAAATCATACTTACCAAGTGTGCCCATTGTACCATAAAAGCATACTTACCAAGTATGTCAATTGTACCATAAAAGCATACTTACCAATTGTGTCAATTGTACCATAAAAGCATACTTACCAAGTATGTCAATTGTACCATAAAAGCATACTTACCAAGTGTGCCCATTGTACCCTCAAAGCATACTTACATAGTGTGTCAATTGTACCATAAAAGCATACTTACCAAGTGTGTCAATTGTACCATAAAAGCATACTTACCAATTGTGTCAATTGTACCATAAAAGCATACTTACCAAGTATGTCAATTGTACCATAAAAGCATACTTACCAAGTATGTCAATTGTACCATCAAATCATACTTACCAATTGTGCCAATTGTACAATGGCACAAAGCATACTGGCACAAAGCATACTTACCGAGTATATTAATTGTACCATCAAAGCATACTTACCAAGTATGTCACTTCTACCATCAATCATACTTACCAAATCAGGAAAGAAAGTGCCTTGATTTTCCAACTATTTACCATTTTATCACCCCCAACCTAAGATGGCTCTTTATCACCCCCCCCCCCACCTAAGATGGATCTTTATCACCCCACCCCACCTAAGATGGCTCTTTATCACCCCACCCCACCTAAGATGGCTCTTTATCACCCCACCCCACCTAAGATGGCTCTTTATCACCCCCCCCACCTAAGAAGGCTCTTTATCACCCCTCCCTAAGATGGATCTTTATCACCCCTCCCTAAGATGGATCTTTATCACCCCCACCTTAGATGGATCTTTATCACTACCCACCCCACCCCCCACCTAAGATGGATCTTTATCACTACCCCCCCCACCTAAGATGGATCTTTATCACTACCCCCCCCCCCCCACTTAAGATGGATCTTTATCACCCCTCCCTTAGATGGATCTTTATCACTACCCCCCCCCCCCCCACTTAAGATGGATCTTTATCACCCCCACCTTAGATGGATCTTTATAACTACCCCCCCCCCACCTTAGATGGATCTTTATCACCCCCACCTTAGATGGATCTTTATCACTATCCCCCCACCTTAGATGGATCTTTATTACCCCCACCTAAGATGGATCTTTATCACTACCCCCCCCCCCCACCTAAGATGGATCTTTATCACTACCCCCCCCCCCCCACTTAAGATGGATCTTTATCACCCCTCCCTTAGATGGATCTTTATCACTACCCCCCCCCACTTAAGATGGATCTTTATCACCCCCACCTTAGATGGATCTTTATAACTACCCCCCCCCCCCACCTTAGATGGATCTTTATCACCCCCACCTTAGATGGATCTTTATCACTATCCCCCCACCTTAGATGGATCTTTATTACCCCCACCTAAGATGGATCTTTATCACTACCCCCCCCCCCCCACCTTAGATGGATCTGTATCACTACCCCCCCCCCCACCTTAGATGGATCTTTATCACTACCCCCCCCCCCACGTAAGATGGATCTTTATCACCCCTCCCTAAGATGGATCTTTATCACCCCTCCCTAAGATGGATCTTTATCACCCCCACCTTAGATGGATCTTTATCACTACCCCCCCACCCCCACCCCACCTTAGATGGATCTTTATCACCCCTCCCTAAGATGGATCTTTATCACCCCTCCCTAAGATGGATCTTTATCACCCCCACCTTAGATGGATCTTTATCACTACCCCCCACCCCCCACCTTAGATGGATCTTTATCACTACCCCCCCCCCCCCCACCTAAGATGGATCTTTATCACCCCCACCTTAGATGGATCTTTATCACTACCCCCCACCCCCCACCTTAGATGGATCTTTATCACTACCCCCCACCCCCCACCTTAGATGGATCTTTATCACTACCCCCCCCACCTAAGATGGATCTTTATCACCCCCCACCTAAGATGGATCTTTATCACCCCCCCCCCCCCCACCTAAGATGGATCTTTATCACCCCCCCACTTAAGATGGATCTTTATTACTCCCACCTTAGATGGATCTTTATCACTACCCCCCCCCACCTAAGATGGATCTTTATCACCCCCCCCACCTAAGATGGATCTTTATCACCCCCACCTTAGATAGATCTTTATCACTACCCCCCCCCCCCCACCTAAGATGGATCTTTATCACCCCCACCTTAGATGGATCTTTATCACTACCCCCCCACCCCCCACCTTAGATGGATCTTCATCACTACCCCCCCCCCACTTAAGATGGATCTTTATCACCCCCACCTAAGATGGATCTTTATCACCCCCCCCCCCCCACTTAAGATGGATCTTTATCACTACCCCCCCCCCCCCCACCTAAGATGGATCTTTATCACCCCCCCCCCACTTAAGATGGATCTTTATTACCCCCACCTTAGATGGATCTTTATCACTACCCCCCCCCCCACCTAAGATGGATCTTTATTACCCCCACCTTAGATGGATCTTTATCACTACCCCCCCCCACCTAAGATGGATCTTTATCACCCCCACCTTAGATGGATCTTTATCACTACCCCCCCCCCCCCTTAAGATGGATCTTTATCACCCCCACCTTAGATGGATCTTTATAACCCCCACCTTAGATGGATCTTTATCACCCCCACCTTAGATGGATCTTTATTACCCCCACCTTAGATGGATCTTTATCACCCCCACCTTAGATGGATCTTTATCACCCCCCCCCCACCTAAGATGGATCTTTATCACCCCTCCCTAAGATGGATCTTTATTACCCCCCACGTAAGATGGATCTTTATCACTACCCCCACCCCCCCCCCCTTAGATGGATCTTTATCACCCCCACCTTAGATGGATCTTTATCACCTCCCCCCCCCCACCTTAGATGGATCTTTATCACCCCCCCCCCCCCACCTAAGATGGATCTTTATCACCCCCCCCCCACCTTAGATGGATCTTTATCACCCCTCCCTAAGATGGATCTTTATCACTAACCCCCCCCCCCCCCACTTAAGATGGATCTTTATTACCCCCACCTTAGATGGATCTTTATCACTACCCCCCCCCCCCCCCACCTAAGATGGATCTTTATCACCCCCACCTTAGATGGATGTTTATAACCCCCACCTTAGATGGACCTTTATTACCCCCACCTTAGATGGATCTTTATCACCCCCACCTTAGATGGATCTTTATCACCCCCCCCACCTAAGATGGATCTTTATCACCCCTCCCTAAGATGGATCTTTATTACCCCCCACGTAAGATGGATCTTTATCACTACCCCCCCCCCCCCCCTTAGATGGATCTTTATCACCCCCACCTTAGATGGATCTTTATCACCCCCCCCCACCTTAGATGGATCTTTATCACCCCCCCCCCACCTAAGATGGATCTTTATCACCCCCCACCTTAGATGGATCTTTATCACCCCTCCCTAAGATGGATCTTTATCACTACCCCCCCCCCCCCACTTAAGATGGATCTTTATTACCCCCACCTTAGATGGATCTTTATTACCCCCCACTGAAGATGGATCTTTATCACTACCCCCCCCCCCCCCCCACTTAAGATGGATCTTTATTACCCCCACCTAAGATGGATCTTTATTACCCCCACGTAAGATGGATCTTTATCACTACCCCCCACTTAAGATAGATCTTTCCTTGCTTCCCATGTGTCAACAAGCGTCTTTGAAATGGAAATTTTGAGACATCTTAATATTTATCCAGAATTTATTTGAACTATATCTGAGGTTTCTAAGTGTCTTAAGTTTTCCCTTATGTAACTTTTTCAGTGTTGAATCAATGCCAACCTAACCCATGTCAGAATGGTGGTATATGCCAGTCAGTGCCAGGTTCCTGTATTGATTACACCTGTACATGTCCTGGTTGCTATACAGGTGACAATTGTCAAACACGTGAGTAACATTCAAATCAAAAGTATTGATTATATTAAGTGTCTGTTTTAGCCACCATCCATAACTTATCCTACCCTCTTTCCAAATTCATTGATTACAGGGAACTGCTCAATTATATTGGTTGTACAATGTCTCAAAAGATTCTGATCATCTTTGTGGTAACATTATTATTCATTTCTGAAAAGGGATAATCGTAGAGTTATTTTGGATATATTTTCTAATATATAACCTTTGTCTTGTTTCAGTCTTGGATCCATGTTCTTCTGGCCCATGTAGAAATGGGGGTTTCTGTCAACGTGTTGGACAGTCCTGTACTGAATTCCAATGTACTTGCCAGAACTGTTTCACCGATTCTACTTGTGCAACAAGTAAGTACTAGTCATGCATACTATGGAAAATAGTTCTAATATATAATATACTGAGCAAAAGCAAATCATTGAAATTTGAACAGAGATTCCTTGGAGGGTCAGTTGACAGCGTGAGACCTATTCCAGGGAGATATGATATGCTGTATAAAGACAATAACGCCAAGAGATGACACAATTAAGACATAGTATACCATTATAGTAGGGGTAGAGATTACACAAACAGGGATCATAACATACATAGTATGCCATTAATATATATAGTAGGGAAAGAGATTGCATGTACAGGCATCATAACAGATGACCACCCGGTTTTGCCACTAGATGCCACTATTGATGTAGACATGTCTCACTTTTGTTGATGTTCAGGATTGAATCCATGTACGCCAAATCCCTGCCAGAATGAAGGTTTCTGCTCACCACAACCAGGATCCTGTACTGAGTACCAATGTTTCTGTCCAAGTTGTTATACTGGAGAAAACTGCGAAACATGTGAGTTGGTCATCACCAGAATTTTTCATCTGATGTGAGCAGTTATGGAGACACAGGAAAAAAGCCATGTGCAGCAAACTACAACTTACAGCAAATTGATTTAAAAAAAAAAAAAATCTTTGCATCAAAATATTACAATCAAATGGATGAAAATTAAGTTATTGTATGGAGTTTTGAACACACAACTTCCAAATAACTGTATATACTACTGTCAGTGTATTTCAGCTCTAAAATCATTGACAAGCTTAATTATCAGGTGAATTGTTTTTCCATCAAAATACAAATGGAATAACTTTCACGTAATGGATTTAGTAAATCATGTGTAACTAAGATAAATAAGTTATAACAGTGATGTAGCTATTAGTGCCTCAGGTCTTATCTGCCAAAATAAAGTAGAGACAGAGTCTGAAAAATAAGTTTTCTGCAGAAATGAGCATCAAATCAATATGTTCTCAGTTGTTTATTAGTAACGGTGACTGCTCCATTCATGTGACCCAAAATCTGTACATATTTGACAAATTTACAAAAAATGTACATCACCACAATCATATCAAATGATCACGTTCCAACGGTTCCTTCCACAGTAATCAACGCGTGTGACAACAGTCCATGTCAGAATGGTGGTACCTGTGCTAGTGTACCAGGTTCATGTGTACAAACTACATGTACCTGTCCTGAATGTTACATTGGAAATTTCTGTGATATCTGTAAGTGGTATGATTGTTTATTTATTGTACGTATGTAAGAATTTGTCATCGTACTATCTGTGATTTATAGTGTAAAGAAGCTATGGCAGATACTCAAAGTAAAAGCTATTATTTGGACATGTTGACATAACCAGTGGATGTTGACAATCACTCATACCAAGAAGTTTGAACACATTTCTACAGTTCTTATCAGCCTGCATTGGTTACCAGTTCATTTCAGGATTGATTACACAATTTTACTGTTGACATATAAAGCCCTTCATGGCTTAACTCCAGAGTACATTTGTGATCTTCTCAAGTCTTACACCAAGTCGCACTCTACGTTCTACAAACAAGAATCTGCTTACAACAACAAATTACAGACAAATCACCTATTGAGGTTACTCATTCTCAAATGTTGTCTCCCCCCCCCCCCACCCCACCCCACCTTTGGAACTCTTTGCCACTTGACATTTGCCAAGCTTCAAACCTGGATTGTTTCAAAACTAAACTGAAAACGTATTTTGATCACCAAAGCATACAGTGTGCTTTAGCCAATCAATGCTATGTACGACGGGACAGAGTATTAGGTATTAGGGTACCTCAAACATTGAAACTGAGACCATGAACTGAGAGTCTCAGTTTGGCAAAAACAGCCATCTGAGACCAGTCTCAGAAGGCAAAAAATGGCCATCTGAGATCAGTCTCATTTTGTAAGTCCCAGATGGCAAAAAAACAAAACGTCTACCTGAGAATAGTCTCAGTTAACATGATCAGAGACTATACTATTGAGACCATGTTGTGAACACTGAAGACTTTACCAAAGATTTTAAATGCCATAAACATTACTAGTTAGCATAGATGTATCCCTAATACATCCATGCTAGTAGCAAAATGAAGTTACTATAATAGTACACAACACAAAGCACAGACTGCTATAACTACACAAAAGAAACAGTTGACACCATACACTCACTGTTGTAGTTTTCGGACAGTGTCATGTTATTCGACGATTACTCTGAGAGAAACACTGCAAAAATGTAATACCCATCATTGCTGCTTAGACATTTTCCTAATAGGGTCTTTTCCAACAGGGTTTATAGTCAGAACTAACTTTGTGGATGACGTAGTCTCCTAATTTATAACCCTACATCGATGAATTACTAATCGGATGACAGTATTAGTAATCGGACACGAACTTCAATGCCGATTTATGTATTTGTCACGTAAATTATGAATTTCGCCACAGTGACTCCATCTGATTTAAATATTGGGCTAAAACATTGGTATTGTGGTATTTTAATCACCATTACACAAAAGGTGATTGTTTTTGCAAAGGAATTATCATGAACACTGTCCTACTACCGAATTCGACCCCAGGATTTGATCACAGTTCATGACGCCGCTTGGTAGTCTATGTCATTGGCGCACAAACTGGGTACTGTCCAATATCTGAGACACTTCTCTGCTTAAGATACGTCCCAAATTTTCATTTAAAAAACACCCAGATTTCATGGAAAATGTCATCTAGTTTGAACTGAGCACTGGGAGAAAACTATTAATGAGATATTTGTAGATTTAAATAAGAGCGAAAAACTGATACCACACAATTAGTGTTGAAGCAAAGCTTTAGTATCGCCTCAGTGATCTTTCATATGAATGCTTGAGCATGACAATTTGACAGTCCCAAAGAAAACAGCGAGGATCACGGGACGAGTCGATATATGTCCGAAAACAGAGTTTGTCCAAAAACTGTGACAGTGAGTGTATACACAGAATAATAAAAGATATGTATGGAAGGTAACACTGGTTATAGATCTATATTTACTAGATGATATAATTAGCGGATAGTTTATAAAGTTTTAGAATGATATTTAAATGAGGTAATTAGCATATATATCCTTGTAAAACTTTTTTTCACTAGAGACGGTTTGTCTAATTAGTGGATAGTTTATAAAGTTTATCAAGTTTAGAACGATATTTAGATGCAACAAGTAGTGGATATTTTATAAAGTTTTAACAGTTTAGAATGATATTTAGATGGGATAATTAGTGGATATATCCATGTAAAACATTTTTCACTAGGGACGGCCCGTCTAATTAGCACATAGTTTATGATATTTAGATCTTTAGACCATCAGAACCATGTCTAAACTTCTAGCTAAATTTCTAAATTTAGAAAGTATAGATTTAGATTTAGACACTTCTAATTTAGCCTTCTAAACTTCTAGCTAAATTTTTAGATTTGTAAAGTTTAGATTTAGATTTAGACACTTCTAATTTAGCTTTCTAAACTTCTAGCTAAATTTTCTAACCTGGCTAAAACACAATTCCACACCTTAATGTCTCAGATGGCTATTTTTTGTAAACTGAGACTCTCAGTTCATGGTCTCAGTTTAACAGTTTAGGTACCCTTACAAGAATATGCAGAACCTTGCTCTGGAAATCAGCACTAGAGAATTTTGAGGGATTGATTGAATAAGAGAAGCATCTTTGCATGACAAGTTTTAGAAAATGATGACACATTCAATCTCAAGAATGGTTTAGTCTATGGGAAGACCATGCAGTATTTCAGTTATGAAGAACTCCATGATCTTCCAGTTGTAACATTCAAACATTCAACTTCATCTAGAACATTGATCTTTCCATCTCTCCTGGTTGACATCTACATCAGAATAACTCAACTTCCTAAATAACATCTGACCTCTAGATGGCAGTATGACCATGGAAATTTTTGATCAAATTACCATTGATAGAATTCAAATTAATATCAGGAATGCATCTTTTACACACTTTTTT
The DNA here is from genome assembly GCF_964340395.1 of Glandiceps talaboti. Lineage (NCBI taxonomy): Eukaryota > Metazoa > Hemichordata > Enteropneusta > Spengelidae > Glandiceps > Glandiceps talaboti. The sequence continues at coordinate 28,182,263 of NC_135553.1, forward strand.
TTTACCATCATCACACAGTACAAGACCCATGTCAATTTGATCCATGTGGTAATGGTGGAACCTGTGTGCAGACATCTTGTACTGAATACCAATGTCAGTGTACACCCTGTTACCAAGGAAACAACTGCTATGAGCGTAAGTTTCTGATCAGAAATTGAGACACAATGCATGCTGATTGCATCATGTCAGTAAATAGGTTTTAGAGATTAGTCAAATGCAAAGGCTGACCTTTTTAAACATTGTTGCATGTTTAAATTACAATAATTTGTTTGTGATATCTTTTCCTGTAGGAATTAGCCAATGTTTCCCCAATCCATGCAGAAACAATGCTGTTTGTCAACCATCTTCAGATTTCACCAACTGTGTAGACTTTACATGTATATGTTCTGGATGTTATTCTGGGGAGCTCTGTGATACATGTAAGTGTCTCATGGCAAGTTTTCTGTACAAGTCACTCTAACTTGTACAGATTATTTGAATACATAGATTGTAGTTTGAACACCACAGTGACTGTTTCATGAATGTATTCTATGACATTAGGATTTGAAAAATTTTAATACAATGAAATATAAACCAAGCTTATTCCTTATCAATATGCAAATCAAAACAAACTAATCAATGACATGTACTTGAATGTATGTGATAAATATATTGATTTATGTTATATATATTTACATGATTGTATATTTGTATACTAATTTATGTGTATTTGTATACTAAATAAATGTGTATTTTCATTATTTTGTGAAAATTAGATCTGTGATTATTAACTTGTTTATCACCAAACTGTAGATTTGTCATCTAAGCCACTAGGTGACCATACAGAAAATATAAACTATTAATTAAGACAAAGTTAGTTCTAGTTCTAGCCAAGGTTTTCATGTGTATTAATTGTAAAGTTGTCCCTTCCTCAGTGATTGATCCTTGTACACCCAATCCATGTAGACAAGGTCGTTGTCAACCAGTGCCAGGCTCATGTATGGAGTACTCATGTGACTGTAATAATTGCTTTACTGGTGACAATTGTAATACACGTAAGTTAAAGTAGTTGATATTAATCAATTTTTGCTTTCTCTCTAGTTTTATTGTTATGGGAAGGGTATAGAGTGAAAGCATTAAGACTGCACCTATCAGTGACTTTATTAGTCCCCGCGGACGAAGTCCGGAACGGGGACTTATGGATTGGGTTCCGTCTGTCCGTCCGTGCGTCCGTGTGTCCGTGCGTCCGTCCGTCCGTCCGTCCGCAGCCGTTTCTTGGAGATGCCTGTACCGATTTTTTTCAAACTTGGTACAGGGGCAACATGCTATGGCATACATATGCACGTCAATTTGTTTTATGATACGATCCAATATGGCCGCCTAGCAGCCATTTTGTTTGCGAATTTTCCCTGTCTAAAGCCATAACTCAGACATGCTCACACAGATCTCATTCAGAGTTGGTATTAGGACAGTGTTCTATGGCATATATGTGCATATTCATTGTTGTCATGATACGATCCAATATGGCCGCCTGGCAGCCATTTTGTTTGTGAATTTTCATGTCCAAAGCCATAACTTAGACATGCTTGAACAGATCTCATTCAAAGTTGGTATTAGGACAGTGTTCTATGACATACATGTGCGTATCCATTTTCATTGTGATACGATCCAATATGGCTGCCTGGCAGCCATTTTGTTTGCAAATTTTCCATGTTCAAAGCCATAACTCAGACATGCTTGAACAGATCTCATTCGAAGTTGGTATTAGGACAGTGTTCTATGACATACATGTGCATATCCATTTTCGTCATGATACGATCCAATATGGCTGCCTGGCAGCCATTTTGTTTGTGAATTTTCCATGTCCAAAGCCATAACTCAGACATGCTTGAACAGATCTCATTCAGAGTTGGTATTAGGACAGTGTTCTATGACATACATTTGCATATCCATTTTCATATTGATATGATCCCCCATACCCGACCAATCCTTTATTGTTGTAGGCATGTTCCATGTCTGACAAGCAGACACAACATATCTAAGTCTGTTTGATTTAGGTTCACAAGTGTTGTTGCGTGATCAGAGTAGTGCTAATTCCTTAAAACCCAATCATAGCGGGGACTATGTCATTCTCAATGGCTTGTTTTTCATATAGTTTAAATTGTTTTTTTTCTCCATGATTTAGCTGTTACTACATGTAAGTGTTTACAATTATAATGTTAATGTTACATCTAGTCATACATGAAGGGTTCTTATCATGTCAATTTGTGCAAACCACTGAACAACAGCCTAGCAATGCCTTTTGTATTAGATGGGAATGGTATGCTTTATTCCTGTAACCATGTCATGCTATCCCAGAAATTGTACTTTCTGTGCCACCACTGCTTCCAGTGACTGCCTTGTCATGCTAGCCCAGAAATTGTACTTTCTGTGCCACCACTGCTTCCAGTGACTGCCTTGTCATGCTAGCCCAGAAATTGTACTTTCTGTGCCACCATTGCTTCCAGTGACTGCCTTGTCATGCTAGCCCAGAAATTGTACTTTCTGTGCCATCACTGCTTCCAGTGACTGCCTTGTCATGCTAGCCCAGAAATTGTACTTTCTGTGCCACCATTGCTTCCAGTGACTGCCTTGTCATGCTAGCCCAGAAATTGTACTTTCTGTGCCACCACTGCTTCCAGTGACTGCCTTGTCATGCTAGCCCAGAAATTGTACTTTCTGTGCCACCACTGCTTCCAGTGACTGCCTTGTCATGCTAGCCCAGAAATTGTACTTTCTGTGCCACCATTGCTTCCAGTGATTGCCTTGTCATGCTAGCCCAGAAATTGTACTTTCTGTGCCACCATTGCTTCCAGTGATTGCCTTGTCATGCTAGCCCAGAAATTGTACTTTCTGTGCCACCATTGCTTCCAGTGACTGCCTTGTCATGCTAGCCCAGAAATTGTACTTTCTGTGCCATCACTGCTTCCAGTGACTGCCTTGTCATGCTAGCCCAGAAATTGTACTTTCTGTGCCACCATTGCTTCCAGTGACTGCCTTGTCATGCTAGCCCAGAAATTGTACTTTCTGTGCCATCACTGCTTCCAGTGACTGCCTTGTCATGCTAGCCCAGAAATTGTACTTTCTGTGCCATCACTGCTTCCAGTGACTGCCTTGTCATGCTAGCCCAGCAATTGTACTTTCTGTGCCACCATTGCTTCCAGTGACTGCCTTGTCATGCTAGCCCAGCAATTGTACTTTCTGTGCCACCATTGCTTCCAGTGACTGCCTTGTCATGCTAGCCCAGAAATTGTACTTTCTGTGCCACCATTGCTTCCAGTGACTGCCTTGTCATGCTAGCCCAGAAATTGTACTTTCTGTGCCACCATTGCTTCCAGTGACTGCCTTGTCATGCTAGCCCAGCAATTGTACTTTCTGTGCCACCATTGCTTCCAGTGACTGCCTTGTCATGCTAGCCCAGCAATTGTACTTTCTGTGCCACCATTGCTTCCAGTGACTGCCTTGTCATGCTAGCCCAGAAATTGTACTTTCTGTGCCACCATTGCTTCCAGTGACTGCCTTGTCATGCTAGCCCAGCAATTGTACTTTCTGTGCCACCACTGCTTCCAGTAACTGCCTTGTCATGCTAGCCCAGCAATTGTACTTTCTGTGCCACCATTGCTTCCAGTGACTGCCAAACATGTACAAAATACTTCAGGTCTTTACAGTTATTAGCGTCCAATTTGAAAAGTAACTATCAAAGAAGGTCAAAGGTAATTACTAGGTGTCTTCTACAACTGGCAGCAGATGACGTCCTGGAAATTAATTCAAAATTGCATCATTTTCAAGAGTATTATGCCATGATAAGTTTGTTGCTTGTAACTTTGTTTATTCATGAATTATGAACATATAATGATTAATTTTACTTTAAGATTTTTCACAAGAGAATTCAGGCATTTTGAGATTTTTGAGATTTTTGCTTATGGTAGGTTATAACTTAAGATGCCATGTTGTTGTTGGAGTTGATACTCTGATAGAGTGGGCGATAAGAAAGTACCTCTTGTTCGCTTGCTAGTTCATCTTTTTGTCACTGACTCAGCTACACTTGGTCACTCACTGTAACAGAATCAAATATACAATTATGTACTTTACATAGGTTATATGTGAGATCCATCTTGTGAAGAAATATGTTATAGTTATTTTATGTGATCAAACTATAACAATGAGTTTTAGCACCACTGAACTGATAGGGTTCAGTAGTGCTATAGGCATGGCAAAATGTCTGTCTGTCTGTCTGTGTGTGTGTGTGTGTGTGTGTGTGTGTGTGTGTGTGTGTGTGTGTGTGTGTGTGTGTGTGTGTGTGTGTGTGTGTGTAAACAACTTGAAGTCAAAAACCACTGAACCGATTGCCATGATATTTGATGGGTCCATTACCTTAGGTGTCTAGTTGGGAAATTGTTCAAATCAAAATGATCTTACTACCGGTGTGTGAGTTGGGTCAAAAAATGTGATTTTTGGTCAAAAAACTTAAACTCAAAAACTACTGGGCTGACCGGTCAGAAATTTGGTGGGAACATTCTTAGTATGTTCATGACATGATGATTCCATCAGTGATATGCAAATTAGGGCTCTTTTTGGTAAAAAATCTTTAATTCCAAAACTACTGAGCAGCTTGGGCTGAAATTTAATGGGGATGCATCTGGGGATGTATAGATGAAGAAATATTAAGCATATGATGATCTCGTCAGTGATATGCAAATTAGGTATAAAAATGTGAATTTTGGTCTAAAACTTATATCTCAAAAAGTACTTGATGAGATGTTTGTAGAAGTATTATTCTGCAGATTTTCTTCAAAACATTTTGACACAATTGGCCCTAGCAACCATGACCACGCTCTTAGCAACAACCAAATTACATTATATTTTGGTCAAATAACATCATCTGGTAGGCAAGTGAGTAAATCATTCAAAAAATATATGCAAATATCCCTAGCCAATCTTGACCACGCCCATAGCAACAGCCAAACAGTGGAGGTGTATTTCACAAAAATAACTGATTCTTAGACAAGTGAACAAACATTCAAAAAGTATGCAAATATGCCTAGCAACAAGACCATGCCCATGGCAACAGTCAAATGGTCACATATATTGCAAAGATAACAACATGGATTAATATACAAATGAATAAACATTCAAAAAAAATGTATGCAAATATACCTAGCAACACCCATAGCAACAGCCAAATGATCTTGTATATTGCAAAGATAACATCAGGGATTCATGTCAAGGGAAAGAACATTTAAAAAGTGTATGCAGATATGTCTAGCAACATGACCATGCCCATAGCAACAGCCAAATGATTGCGTATATTGCAAAGATAACAACAGGGTTGGATAGGCAACTGGATAATCATTCAGCAAATGAACACCTATACCTAGCATGGATCAGCATGTAGTTAAACATTTCTTTAATATCCCAGAAAACCTCTTCAATGTGTTCTAAAAGTTCTCTTGACTACTCTTGAATCTTGAACCAGAATTAAACATTTATTGTAAACTGACAATTAAACATTTCTTTTTTCTCCTTTTTGTATAGCCATTCAACTGTGTGTGACCAATAACTTGTGTCAGAATGGAGGAGTTTGCTCAATGTCCCAGAATTGTCGGCAAATAAGTTGTGTTTGTGATGACTGCCATGAGGGACAATACTGTGAAACATGTGAGTATCTAAGGGCCACATGTAGAACACAAATGGACACCTGTAGAACACAAATGGGCATGTAGAACACAAATGGACACCTGTAGAATACAAATAGACACCTGTAGAACACAAATGGACACATGTAGAACACAAATTGGCACCTGTAGAACACAAATGGGCATGTAGAACACAAATGGACATGTAGAACACAAATGGACACATGTAGAACACAAATGGACACCTGTAGAACACAAATGGACACCTGTAGAACACAAATGGACGCATGTAGAACACAAATGGACATGTAGAACACAAATGAGCACCTGTAGAACACTAATGGACGCATGTAGAACACAAATGGACGCATGTAGAACACAAATGGACATGCAGAACACAAATGAGCACCTGTAGAACACTAATGGACATGTAGAACACAAATGGACACATGTAGAACACAAATGGACATGTAGAACACAAATGGGCACCTGTAGAACACTAATGGACATGTAGAACACAAATGGACGCATGTAGAACACAAATGGACATGTAGAACACAAATGGGCACCTGTAGAACACTAATGGACATGTAGAACACAAATGGACACATGTAGAACACAAATGGACATGTAGAACACACATGGACACATGTAGAACACAAATGAGCACCTGTAGAACACTAATGGACATGTAGAACACAAATGGACGCATGTAGAACACAAATGGACATGTAGAACACAAATGGGCACCTGTAGAACACTAATGGACATGTAGAACACAAATGGACACATGTAGAACACAAATGGACGCATGTAGAACACAAATGGACGCATGTAGAACACAAATGAGCACCTGTAGAACACTAATGGACATGTAGAACACAAATGGGCACCTGTAGAACACTAATGGACATGTAGAACACAAATGGACGCATGTAGAACACAAATGGACATGTAGAACACAAATGGGCACCTGTAGAACACTAATGGACATGTAGAACACAAATGGACACATGTAGAACACAAATGGACATGTAGAACACACATGGACACATGTAGAACACAAATGGACGCATGTAGAACACAAATGGACAGATGTAGAACACAAATGGATGCATGTAGAACACAAATGGACAGATGTAGAACACAAATGGACGCATGTAGAACACAAATGGACATGTAGAACACAAATGGGCACCTGTAGAACACTAATGGACATGTAGAACACAAATGGACGCATGTAGAACACAAATGGACATGTAGAACATGAATGGACACATGTAGAACACAAATGGACATGTAGAACACAAATGGACATGTAGAACACAAATGGACACATGTAGAACACAAATGGACGCATGTAGAACACGAATGGACACCTGTAAAACACAAATGGACATGTAGAACACAAATGGACATGTAGAACACAAATGGGCACATGTAGAACACAAATGAACACATGTAGAACACAAATGGACACCTGTAGAACACAAATGGACATGTAGAATACAAATGGACATGTAGAACACAAATGGACATGTAGAACACCGTCAAATGGGCACCTGTAGAACACAAATGGACACCTGTAGAACACAAATGGGCACCTGTAGAACACACATGGACACATGTAGAACACAAATGGACATGTAGAACACAAATGGACATGTAGAACACACATGGACACATGTAGAACACAAATAGACATGTAGAATACAAATGGACACCTGTAAAACACAAATGGACATGTAGAACACAAATGGACACCTGCAAAATACAAATAGACACATGTAGAACACAAATGGACATGTAGAACACAAATGGACAGATGTAGAACACAAATAGACACATGTAGAACACAAATGGACATGTAGAACACAAATGGACACATGTAGAACACAAATGGGCACCTGTAGAATACAAATGGACACATGTAGAACACAAATGGACATGTAGAACACAAATGGCACATGTAGAACACAAATGGACACCTGTAGAACACAAATGGACATGTAGAACACAAATGGCACATGTAGAACACAAATGGACACCTGTAGAACACAAATGGACATATAGAACACGCATGGACACCTGTAGAACACGCATGGACACATGTAGAATACAAATGGACACCTGTAGAACACAAATGGACGCATGTAGAACACAAATGGACACCTGTAGAACACACATGGACACATGTAGAACACAAATGGACACCTGTAGAGCACAAATGGGCATGTAGAACACAAATGGACACCTGTAGAATACAAATAGACACCTGTAGAACACAAATGGATACATGTAGAACACAAATGGACACCTGTAGAATACAAATGGACATGTAGAACACAAATGGGCACCTGTAGAACACACATGGACACCTGTAGAACACAAATGGACACCTGTAGAACACAAATGGACATGTAGAACACACATGGACACATGTAGAACACAAATGGACATGTAGAACACAAATGGACATGTAGAACACAAATGGACATGTAGAACACAAATGGGCACCTGTAGAATACAAATGGACACCTGTAGAACACAAATGGGCACCTGTAGAACACAAATGGACACCTGTAGAATACAAATGGACGCATGTAGAACACAAATGGACACCTGTAGAACACAGATTTTGTTCAGTAACTTTAGTGACATACTGTTGATACCATGTGCTTTTTTGACAGATAAGCTTTCGAGCAGTTTTTGGATTTTTTTGGCACAGGTGAAGTTAAATTTAAAGATAAATTAATGAGTTGTCTTGTCTTATTTTTGTTTCAGTGATTGATCTTTGCAGGCCTAACAACCCATGCCAGAATAATGGATTCTGCCAGAGTAACTGTCCTTCTTACACGTGTACTTGTGGTCCCTGCTGGACAGGAACAGATTGTGATGTTGGTGAGTTTGTTACTCTTCAAAATGTGCTTTTCCTTTTTCCAAAAGTTTTCTAATTGCCTTCTACTCATTATGCATGATAGGCACCATCTAGTTGATAGGTGCACAAGAATGGTGCCCTCTAGTGGCAGTCTACCTTTTAAATTTTGAAAATAGCAACATGATTTATAAAAGTCATCTCTCTGAGAGCGAGAGCGAGAGAGAGAGAGAGAGAGAGAGAGAGAGAGAGAGAGAGAGAGAGAGAGAGACAGACAGACAGACAGACAGACAGACAGACAGACAGACAGACAGAGAGGCAGAGAGGCAGACAGACAGACAGACAGAGAAAGTAAACAAGAAAAATAGTCAACAAATGCAATTCAGCTAAATATCAAATTTGTCATTTCGTGCATTATATATTTATAATTGTAGCAAGAATAAATTGACATGATTTGACCGTCTCTACTCCACAGCTGTTGATATGTGCAGCATTCAGCCGTGTAGGAATGGTGGTACATGTAACAACTTCTGTACGTCTTATTCTTGTCAGTGTCCATCATGCTGGACAGGCACAAATTGTGAAACACGTAAGTTTACTATTGTAAAATTTTTAATAAAATTTTTTATTACTCCAGATTGAACATGAATGTTAAATGTTTCCTATATACAATATAGGTACATTAGATTTTGTATTGTGATGTGTTTTGGAAAATTGTGTGTTTCTGGGCCCAAACAATATCTACATGCAGTGGGCAATGTTTTTTACCTGTTTTTGTTCCAAACTCTACATTGTATCTTGTATGAAATATATTTCTAAGGTTTCAGAAACCAAATTGGAAATGGCATTTACTGGTGTTTAAAATATTGTCTTGTTGTGGCTCAGCCATTTATTTGTTCAAGATAAGATATCAGAGTTTTTCTATTGGTCATACCCTGATGGTCTGCTATATGTAAAACTTGACAGTTTGGTGTCAAAAAGACTAAACCAATTTTTCTTTGCCTGTACAGCTGTCAACCCATGTGTCACTGCCCCATGTCAGAACAATGGCCAGTGTAGTCCCACTTTTGACTGCAGTTCCTTCACTTGCACATGTCCAACTTGTTTCCAAGGCAACAACTGTGAAACTGGTGAGTAACACATTTGTACAAATTTGTCTGTTATAGTACTTCTAAGAAACAGGACCTGGTGTATAGTGGTCCAAATAGATGTGACTTGTCAATGAATACGTTGATTTCTCAAGTGAGAAGACTAACTCATCTTTTTTCCTATTATTAGGAACTTGATCATGAAGTTTGTTTACAGCCATTTTCGGTGTACCACTACACTTGTGGGATAGGATGTTTTTGACTCAAAGATAGACGTATTTCTTCTTCAGACTTAAAATAACAGAGACACAACACACAGCAGGACCCTTTACATAATCACGTTGAAAAATAGAGTTAGCACTGATATTCCTTTAGAGTGCAGCAGAAACAGGCTATTGTGGAACTGATTACACAATGGACTTTTCAATTGTTTACTTTCCAACTAATAATCAATATGATTACTTGTCTACATCTACATCCCCACTGTGCACTTCACCTCTAGAATTGTTTATTGTGTATTTCAAGTTTAACTGATTACATGTAAGAAATGTTGTGTCCAGATAAGTGAAATGCCAAGCTAACTCCAATTCACTGTTTCTTGTCACGTACTGCAATGCATTTGGCATACATAATGAAAAGTTTATCCCTTAGACATTTTCTCTAATCTCAGTTGCCCTCCTGTCATAGTCCCCTGTCTCAGTTGTCCTAGCTCCTGCCATTCAAAATGTACATAACTGGAATGTGGCACATTGACAAATGCAGTATGAATTACTTCTTACGCAAAGAAAGTATTGACATCTGTGGTATAAAAGTTGTAGTAAGATATATAGCACACTCCATAAAAATATGGAAAATAGAAAAATCACAAATGTTTCAACAACAAAAAATTGAATTAGGTTGAGATAAGATAACCGTGAGTACACTAGAGAGTTACTTGCAAAGAGTATTTACATAATGGCATTCATTCATTACAATCCAACAGAGCTGAATGGATGTCTACCCAATCCATGTGTGAATGGCATCTGTCAAAAAGTACCAGGATCCTGTCTGGATTATACCTGTACTTGTCAGAACTGCTTCACTGGCACCAATTGTGATACATGTAAGTGTAGCTTAACACTTAATGACAATACAGTTGATTCACTTTGTAAATAGAGCTGTATTAAGTTAACTAGCTGTTATACTTGCTGATTTTAATTTAACATAAGTTTGCCTTCTAGTGAGAACTTTATGTAATGATGATGATGAGGATTTCATTTCTATGTATATATTACATGGTGAAATAAATATTTGTCTGCTTTTTAGTGTCATGTGCACTACGTTTTGGCATGCGCTGTTTACGAGAGAAATCATATAGGGCAGAGTTTATTACAGCTTTAGAAGTAATCGAATGAGAGCATATGGGTATCTTTTATATGAACTTTAAAAGGACTCCATCAGAACCCCAAGACCCGAGATAAGCTGCTTTTATCACAACTTGGAGTCCTTCATAAGAATCAATGTCATATTACTCTGGTAATTGAACCATCAGTTTGCTAAGATAGACACAAACTAAAACTATTGTCACAACATGTTGATAAAACAGTAAGCCATTGCATGGACATTAGTTTACAGTGCTTTTCCCCAAAGCGAGTCAAAGCTATTAAATGATCAGTGAGCCTGATCACAAGGTTTCATGTTGAGATAGACACCATAAAAATAACACACATGCATCACTTACACCATGTGGGCTCAGTATTTAGTAACTGAATCAGATATAAACAGTCACAGCATGGTCATCCATGGTCAGCAGCGTGTGAAAGTTGGTAAAATCTTTAAGTTTAAATAAAAAAATATACAGGATAACTGTTTCAGTATATTGAATGCATTTTTAGGTACACGTATACTATGGGAATAGAGTGTGTGTTAAACGTTAAGATTATAATTATGATTGTAATTATAGTCTCAGTAGGGAGACGTTACATAGTTTTATTGACAGTTTCATAAACTTGCAGTGTACTCTTTTGGGACTTCCATTGTTTACACTATGTTGATCATAGGGCAAGTTTGCACAACAAATCACAGGGATCAGCAAACATGTAATTGATTGATCATTCGTTCGATCAATTTATTGATCGATTTATTATTTGGTTGAATGATTGATCACATTGACTGATTAATGTTTGTGGTGAAGTAACTTATTTTTTGTGTGATATTGATCAATTGACTCAGTGATTTTTGCTGTGATATAAAACTGTTTTTCTTCTTTCCCTGGTTACTTTTCTATTTTTCAGCTGTACATAATTCTCACTTTAGTGACTAAATAAAAACACCTCATCCATTCTTCTCCTCTTATCTAAATTAAAACACCCCTAATCTCATAATTAGCCCGGGTTCAATTACCACAAAAATTTGCTTTATCTCTTTTCTACTGGGTGATTATCACATCGGACAAACACTCAAACATACACTAACAAGGAAGAAAGTACTAGTTAATGCATAAATGAATGTGATAATCTCCCAGAAGATAAAGAGATAAGGCAAAGTGTTAATGTAACTGATATCCTGCTAATTATGAGTGTATTCATTTAGATAATCAATCAATCAACCTGTGGTCATATGATAATTTCTGCTTTTATCACAAGTGAAAGAATGGTCACCATTTGATGAAAATGTTGAACTGTTTGTTACTGTAATATTCAATTGTAGTTGTTATTTATTTACTCCCCAGTTATGAATCCCTGTCAACCCAATCCATGTCAGAACAATGGCTTCTGTCTGCAGACACCTGGATCATGTACAGCCATTACTTGTTCCTGTAGACAGTGTTACCAAGGAGACCATTGTGAAATCCGTATGTAACTTTTCATCTGTATTCAGTTTATTATGCCTCTATTTGTATCTTGCTGATAAGGGCATAGCAAAAGTGTTATCAGTTTGCACTATACCTTGACACCAAGATATTGTACTCTTGTTGCATAGGGTGGCCATATATATCGTGTTTTTCTCAACTTGTAGTTTTTTGTGTACAAACAAATACCCCTATTGTAGATAGAGGATTTAATTCTATGTTTCCCATGACCCACCTGACTCTATATATCTTCAATTTGACAAAATAATAAGAAAATTGACATGCTGTATGGCAGGATCAGAAAATTTACATGCTGTACGGCAGGATTAGAAAATGGACATGCTGTACGGCAGGATTAGAAAATTGACATGCTGTATGGCAGGATTAGAAAATTGACATGCTGTATGGCAGGATTAGAAAATTGACATGCTGTATGGCAGGATTAGAAAATGGACATGCTGTAAGGCAGGATTAGAAAATTGACATGCTGTACAGCAGGATTAGAAAATTGACATGCTTTAAGGCAGGATTAGAAAATTGACATGCTGTAAGGCAGGATTAGAAAATTGACATGCTGTACAGCAGGATTAGAAAATTGACATGCTTTAAGGCAGGATTAGAAAATTGACATGCTGTACGGCAGGATTAGAAAATTGACATGCTGTACAGCAGGATTAGAAAATTGACATGCTGTACGGCAGGATTAGAAAATTGACATGCTGTACAGCAGGATTAGAAAATTGACATGCTTTAAGGCAGGATTAGAAAATTGACATGCTGTACAGCAGGATTAGAAAATTGACATGCTGTACAGCAGGATTAGAAAATTGACATGCTGTACGGCAGGATTAGAAAATTGACATGCTGTACGGCAGGATTAGAAAATTGACATGCTGTACAGCAGGATTAGAAAATTGACATGCTGTACAGCAGGATTAGAAAATTGACATGCTTTAAGGCAGGATTAGAAAATTGACATGCTGTACAGCAGGATTAGAAAATTGACATGCTGTACAGCAGGATTAGAAAATTGACATGCTGTACGGCAGGATTAGAAAATTGACATGCTGTACAGCAGGATTAGAAAATTGACATGCTGTACGGCAGGATTAGAAAATGGACATGCTTTAAGGCAGGATTAGAAAATTGACATGCTTTAAGGCAGGATTAGAAAATTGACATGCTGTACAGCAGGTTTAGAAAAATTAACATGCTGTACGGCAGGATTAGAAAATTGACATGCTGTACAGCAGGATTAGAAAATTGACATGCTGTACGGCAGGATTAGAAAATTGACATGCTGTACGGCAGGATTAGAAAAATGACATGCTGTATGGCAGGATTAGAAAATTGACATGCTGTACAGCAGGATTAGAAAATTGACATGCTGTACAGCAGGATTAGAAAAATGACATGCTGTATGGCAGGATTAGAAAATTGACATGCTGTATGGCAGGATTAGAAAAATGACATGCTGTACGGCAGGATTAGAAAATTGACATGCTGTACAGCAGGATTAGAAAAATGACATGCTGTACGGCAGGATTAGAAAATTGACATGCTGTACGGCAGGATTAGAAAATTGACATGCTGTACAGCAGGATTAGAAAATTGACATGCTGTACGGCAGGATTAGAAAATTGACATGCTGTACGGCAGGATTAGAAAATTGACATGCTGTACAGCAGGATTAGAAAATTGACATGCTGTATGGCAGGATTAGAAAATTGACATGCTGTATGGCAGGATTAGAAAAATGACATGCTGTACAGCAGGATTAGAAAAATGACATGCTGTACAGCAGGATTAGAAAATTGACATGCTGTACAGCAGGATTAGAAAATTGACATGCTGTACAGCAGGATTAGAAAATTGACATGCTGTATGGCAGGATCAGAAAATTGACATGCTTTAAGGCAGGATTAGAAAATTGACATGCTGTATGGCAGGATTAGAAAAATGACATGCTGTACAGCAGGATTAGAAAATTGACATGCTGTATGGCAGGATTAGAAAATTGACATGCTGTATGGCAGGATTAGAAAATTGACATGCTTTAAGGCAGGATTAGAAAATTGACATGCTGTACAGCAGGATTAGAAAATTGACATGCTGTATGGCAGGATTAGAAAATTGACATGCTTTAAGGCAGGATTAGAAAATTGACATGCTGTACGGCAGGATTAGAAAATTGACATGCTGTATGGCAGGATTAGAAAATTGACATGCTGTACGGCAGGATTAGAAAATTGACATGCTGTACAGCAGGATTAGAAAATTGACATGCTGTATGGCAGGATCAGAAAATTGACATGCTGTATGGCAGGATTAGAAAATTGACATGCTGTACGGCAGGATTAGAAAATTGACATGCTGTATGGCAGGATTAGAAAATTGACATGCTGTACGGCAGGATTAGAAAATTGACATGCTGTACAGCAGGATTAGAAAATTGACATGCTGTACGGCAGGATTAGAAAATTGACATGCTGTATGGCAGGATTAGAAAATTGACATGCTGTACAGCAGGTTTAGAAAATTGACATGCTGTACAGCAGGATTAGAAAATTGACATGCTGTACGGCAGGATTAGAAAATTGACATGCTGTATGGCAGGATTAGAAAATGGACATGCACACGATAGTGGGTAACTTTGGAGCCTGGGGTTGTCAGTGGCCGAGCGGTTAGCTCATACGCCTCTTACCTCAGCAGCCTGGGTTCAAACCTGCCAGGTGTCGGCTGAGTTTGATTTAAAATTAAACAGGTCTGTATGTAAGAAGGGTGATGCTCAGCCGAACAACGCAGGTTTTCCCTGTTTACTCTGGTTTCCTCCTGCTTCTTCAACATTAGGGCGCTGCTCTTGTGGCAACCATTCAACAAATTTCCGACTTTTTTTGGACGAATAAAGATTATTATTATTATTATTATTATATTATTGTTTATGAGACCTTATTCCGTTAGCATTAACACTAAACCCATGATGGTGGGTGTCTTTGGAGCCTGTATGTATGGGACCTTAATTATTCCATTAGCATTAACACTAAACCCATGATGGTGGGTGTCTTTGGAGCCTGTATGTATGGGACCTTAATTATTCTGTTAGCATTAACACTAAACCCATGATGGTGGGTGTCTTTGGAGCCTGTATGTATGGGACCTTAATTATTCCGTTAGCATTTCTAAATAGATAATGGAAATGAAAAATGTCTCAGATTGATAAAAAAAAAAGTGATTGCCAACTAAAAATGCATTTACAAGTCACTTGGGTGATATTAGAACAAATCTAAAATTCAATAATTTGTGACATTCATATTTGATTATAGTGTTGGATCCATGTCAGAACTTGCCATGTCAGAATGGTGGTGTTTGTACAGCTGTTCCAGGATCTTGTACTCAATACACTTGTCAGTGTCCAGGATGTTATACAGGAAGCAGCTGTCAGACATGTAAGTGTTTGTCTTTTAATTCTTGAATTTAACATTTGTAACAAGGAAATCATTTTCCACAGACCTAAATGATAAGTAATATGACAGTTCAGAAACACTAAAAATTGTTACTGTCAATAGATCGTTGAAAGATTGTTACGGAAGTGGTCTGACTAAGTTCAGTATCATTATTTTGCGGGTCGACAGGCCTAACTGCGGGTCGATCTGCGGGTCAATTTGTGGGTTGTTCAAACGACAAACATTTGTATAAAATCATCCAAAACATATATAAGTTTACAATTAATAATGACAAATGAATACATATACACGTAAATAATCTGTATGAGCACATAAGTATTCAGTCAATGGTGGTCAACCTCACTATGATGATGATTAATTTTTTTAGTATTATAGTAATGACATGGATAGAATACAGTACAGGGAGCTCTGTTGTGACAATAATAGAGACAAAATTACTGGATGTACTGATTATTCAATTATTCATTATTCAGTTTCAAGACTGTGGCTGTTCCACTATTCCTTTCTGTTCCTCAGTGATGTAACTACTGCCTAACTACTGGTTGTCATCTTACTGTGGTCAGGGTAGTGTGTGGGAGCCATTGTGTGACTAGTCAGACTAATTTGATTGTATAAGATAGATTTCAGCCATAATCTTGACTTGATGTTTTTTAAAACAACAGTACCACTTCCTGCTACAAGAGTTGTTTCAGAGATAAGTTGGTACACTGTCATCTCTGTTTACAGTAAATAGTTAATGTTATGTAATCACATTAAGTAAGTACATTGTAAGTACATTGTAATAGTGGAATTGAGATATTTTCTGAGGTCAATGCTATGCTAACTATAATCATTGTTTTAAAATAGCCATCACGTTTAGGGGTATAATACACAAAATTATGTGTGCAATTAGCCCAGCACATAGGTTCTATCGAATAATACAGTGCATGTCGCATATGACCTGCGCAATAAGTTACCCCCAGTGGCCAGCCAACAAGTTTCTTTGATTTTGAAAAGTGAGTAAAAATAGCGACCTGCAGCCCGCACTATAGTTACACTCACTTCCCCACAGTAACCCGCAGCGGTCCGCAACCCGCACAACAGTTACATTCCCAGGCCCGCAGCGACCCGCAGCAGCCTGCAACCTGAACAAAGTTACCCGCAGCGACCCACAGCAGCCTGCAACCTGAACAAAGTTACCCGCAGCGACCCACAGCAGCCCGCAACCTGAACAAAGTGACCCGCAGCAGCCCGCAACCTGCACAATAGTTACACTCGACTAAGTTTTTTATGATTTTAATTACTACTAAGGCTTATAAAAACTGTTACACATTTTGTCAATAAGTGTTTTTTATTTGTTGTCTAACCCATTCTTTTAGTGACTGTATATGTTTGAAGGATTGGAAATTTAGGTTCACAGGGGAATAGTCAAACTCTTTTTTGCATCTTTACTAACAGTGGAAAATCCATGTCTACCCAACCCATGTGTGAACAACGGTCAATGCCTGCAGACCCCTAATATGTGTGATGTCTTTGAGTGTCAATGCAATGGATGCTATACTGGAGATCGCTGTCAGACACGTACGATTCTATTTTCCTTCTTTATCAATATCTGTCAATAGGGTAATCATTTTAAAGATTTCTGACATGAACACTTTGGACTTGTTTCTGTATTGTCAGAATAAAATTACAGTTCATAAACTTTGAGTATATGATAATGTGAAGTGTTCACTTCTGCCAGTACTGGTAGAACAATGTGTAATTAAGAGTTTGAATACTGGATTGATAGGCATTGGTTGGACACGTCATTGACGTGAAACTATCAACTGAAGAATGATGTCTTTTGTATGGACTGGATTCATTTATACTTCATTGTGTATTTTTTGTACAGAGATCAATCCTTGTCTTAGTTTCCCATGTCAGAATGGTGGTCAATGTACACAGTCATTTACAAGCTGTGATGAATATACCTGTACATGCCCTGGCTGTTATACTGGTGACAACTGTGAAACACGTGAGTTTACAGTCAAGTTTATCAACAAAAATACATGTGAATGTTTATATAAATACATGCACACACACGCACACACACACACACACACACACACACACACACACACACACACACACACACACACACACACACACATACACTGACATACAATTTTTTTTTGATAATGACAACTATTAATGACAAGACAATGGTTAAAGTCCTTATAGATCAATATCCTGTGTATTTGAGACTAAAGCCATAGCAACAATCCTTATAGATCAATATCCTGTGTATTTGAGACTAAAGCCATAGCAACAATCCTTATAGATCAATATCCTGTGTATTTGAGACTAAAGCCATAGCAACAATCCTTATAGATCAATATCCTGTGTATTTGAGACTAAAGCCGTAGCAACAATCCTTATAGATCAATATCCTGTGTATTTGAGACTAAAGCCATAGCAACAATCCTTATAGATCAATGTCCTGTGTATTTGAGACTAAAGCCATAGCAACAATCCTTATAGATCAATATCCTGTGTATTTGAGACTAAAGCCATAGCAACAATCCTTATAGATCAATATCCTGTGTATTTGAGACTAAAGCCATAGCAACAATCCTTATAGATCAATATCCTGTGTATTTGAGACTAAAGCCATAGCAACAATCCTTATAGATCAATATCCTGTGTATTTGAGACTATTGCCATAGCAACAATCCTTATAGATCAATATCCTGTGTATTTGAGACTAAAGCCATAGCAACAATCCTTATAGATCAATATCCTGTGTATATGAGACTAAAGCCATAGCAAGAATCATTATAGATCAATTTATAGTGTCAGAATTTGTTTTTAAAAAGCAGTTTCATAAAATTTTAGATAAAATCACTTCTGGTAGATTGCAAAGTTTTGTAAGGCAGGAGAAATGGGTTGTCTATCTGAAAGAACCAGAATAAGGTTTGAACTTACAGCCATGGCAAATACATACAATATGGCATTTATTCTAGAGAAATTAAAGTTGTTACTGCCTTGTGTAATTCTGTGAGTCTGTGCACTGTTTGCCGGGGCTGTAGCTTTAATCAACATTGTGAGCAATGGTGTATCATACTATCTAGTGTAAAACAGAATAAAAATAATGTTGAATTTGTATACACTTAGCATGCTTAACATCCAACTAAAGCGTTTTCCCTTCTTATCACAATCATTTCTGGTATCCATATCAAGTGTAAAATAACACTGGTCCTAGTGGCCTTTCCGACTGTAGTCAATTTATAATCAGTGTTGTCAGCTATTAAACACAGTGTAATGAGAGTGGGCCCCTACTGTGATTATATTATCTATTAACTGTAAGTGAGATGTCCATGTCTTATGATATCTATGTTTAGTGTCTTGTGGTTTTATGACCAATTTGTACTTTACACTGATAATACTGTTTACAGAATTGATTACATTTATTTAGAGACACCTCACTGGGCTGATAATTAAAGCAAATGTAACTGTATACTTAATATGAATGCTATAAACAATTGTGGCAAGTAGCAATGCTTAAATTAGGTGTTAGGTGTTGTAATTCAATTTGTATGATCTTGTGCAAGGCGAAGTTAATATTTAAAATGGACTTTTTTTCGTACTGTGTAGTGTTGAATCAATGCTTAACCAGCCTAGGTACAAGTCCCTGTCTGAATGGTGGATTCTGTCAGCCACAACAAAACTCCTGTACCGAGTACAGCTGCTTTTGTTCAGGATGTTACACCGGTGATAGCTGTGAAACAGGTATATCAACATTTTCATATCAAATCTGATAAGTTGACATGGTGTAGAATGACCAGTCTAGTAGTCAGGCTTATTTATGTCTTTCATACAGATAAACAATATTGATTACTGCTATCATCTTAGATATGATTTATGGATGATGAAATAACACCTTGGCAATTAACTTAGTACTTAAAGTTTGAAATCTTGCAGAGAAGCCCTACCACACTTTACATAGAATTTAGCCAGTTTGGAGATTTTCTGCAAGGGTTTATGGGAAAACACAACATGATATCACAAATACAGCAGAAATATCGGAAGGTGTGTGATATGCACATTCTTTCAGTGACCCTTCAATATTTCTGCTGTACTTTGATCTCTTTGTTTTGACACCCTCATCGAAGTGATCTGAGCAACTTACTGTCCCTTTGTGAAACTCATCAATGAGTAATAGGCTTTGCTCAGTGTATCTAGACAGTAATTTGTTTTCATAGCTGTGTGTATGTTATATCTAGACAGTAATTTGTTTTCATAGCTGTGTGTATGTTATATCTAGACAGTAATTTGTTTTCATAACTGTTTGCATGTTATATCTAGACAGTAATTTGTTTTCATAGCTGTGTGTATGTTATATCTAGACAGTAATTTGTTTTGATAACTGTGTGTATGTTATATCTAGACAGTAATTTGTTTTCATAACTGTGTGTATGTTATATCTAGACAGTAATTTGTTTTGATAACTGTTTGCATGTTATATCTAGACAGTAATTTGTTTTGATAGCTGTGTGTATGTTATATCTAGACAGTAATTTGTTTTGATAGCTGTTTGCATGTTATATCTAGACAGTAATTTGTTTTCATAACTGCATGTTATATCTAGACAGTAATTTGTTTTCATAGCTGTGTGTATGTTATATCTAGACAGTAATTTGTTTTCATAGCTGTGTGTATGTTATATCTAGACAGTAATTTGTTTTGATAGCTGTGTGTATGTTATATCTAGACAGTAATTTGTTTTCATAGCTGTGTGTATGTTATATCTAGACAGTAATTTGTTTTCATAGCTGTGTGTATGTTATATCTAGACAGTAATTTGTTTTCATAACTGTTTGCATGTTATATCTAGACAGTAATTTGTTTTCATAGCTGTGTGTATGTTATATCTAGACAGTAATTTGTTTTCATAGCTGTTTGCATGTTATATCTAGACAGTAATTTGTTTTCATAGCTGTGTGTATGTTATATCTAGACAGTAATTTGTTTTCATAGCTGTGTGTATGTTATATCTAGACAGTAATTTGTTTTCATAGCTGTGTGTATGTTATATCTAGACAGTAATTTGTTTTCATAACTGTGTGTATGTTATATCTAGACAGTAATTTGTTTTCATAGCTGTGTGTATGTTATATCTAGACAGTAATTTGTTTTCATAGCTGTTTGCATGTTATATCTAGACAGTAATTTGTTTTCATAACTGTGTGTATGTTATATCTAGACAGTAATTTGTTTTCATAGCTGTGTGTATGTTATATCTAGACAGTAATTTGTTTTCATAACTGTTTGTATGTTATATCTAGACAGTAATTTGTTTTGATAACTGTGTGTATGTAATATCTAGACAGTAATTTGTTTTGATAGCCGTGTGTATGTTATATCTAGACAGTAATTTGTTTTGATAGCTGTGTGTATGTTATATCTAGACAGTAATTTGTTTTCATAACTGTTTGCATGTTATATCTAGACAGTAATTTGTTTTCATAACTGTGTGTATGTTATATCTAGACAGTAATTTGTTTTGATAGCTGTGTGTATGTTATATCTAGACAGTAATTTGTTTTCATAGCTGTGTGTATGTTATATCTAGACAGTAATTTGTTTTCATAACTGTGTGTATGTTATATCTAGACAGTAATTTGTTTTGATAACTGTGTGTATGTAATATCTAGACAGTAATTTGTTTTGATAGCCGTGTGTATGTTATATCTAGACAGTAATTTGTTTTGATAGCTGTGTGTATGTTATATCTAGACAGTAATTTGTTTTCATAGCTGTGTGTATGTTATATCTAGACAGTAATTTGTTTTGATAGCTGTGTGTATGTTATATCTAGACAGTAATTTGTTTTGATAGCTGTGTGTATGTTATATCTAGACAGTAATTTGTTTTCATAACTGTGTGTATGTTATATCTAGACAGTAATTTGTTTTGATAGCTGTGTGTATGTTATATCTAGACAGTAATTTGTTTTGATAGCTGTGTGTATGTTATATCTAGACAGTAATTTGTTTTCATAACTGTTTGCATGTTATATCTAGACAGTAATTTGTTTTGATAGCTGTGTGTATGTTATATCTAGACAGTAATTTGTTTTCATAGCTGTGTGCATGTTATATCTAGACAGTAATTTGTTTTGATAGCTGTGTGTATGTTATATCTAGACAGTAATTTGTTTTGATAGCTGTGTGTATGTTATATCTAGACAGTAATTTGTTTTCATAGCTGTGTGTATGTTATATCTAGACAGTAATTTGTTTTCATAGCTGTGTGTATGTTATATCTAGACAGTAATTTGTTTTCATAGCTGTGTGTATGTTATATCTAGACAGTAATTTGTTTTGATAGCTGTGTGTATGTTATATCTAGACAGTAATTTGTTTTCATAGCTGTGTGTATGTTATATCTAGACAGTAATTTGTTTTGATAGCTGTGTGTATGTTATATCTAGACAGTAATTTGTTTTCATAGCTGTGTGCATGTTATATCTAGACAGTAATTTGTTTTGATAGCTGTGTGTATGTTATATCTAGACAGTAATTTGTTTTGATAACTGTGTGTATGTTATATCTAGACAGTAATTTGTTTTGATAGCTGTTTGCATGTTATATCTAGACAGTAATTTGTTTTCATAACTGTGTATGTTATATCTAGACAGTAATTTGTTTTCATAGCTGTGTGTATGTTATATCTAGACAGTAATTTGTTTTGATAGCTGTTTGCATGTTATATCTAGACAGTAATTTGTTTTCATAGCTGTTTGCATGTTATATCTAGACAGTAATTTGTTTTGATAGCTGTGTGTATGTTATATCTAGACAGTAATTTGTTTTCATAGCTGTGTGTATGTTATATCTAGACAGTAATTTGTTTTGATAGCTGTGTGTATGTTATATCTAGACAGTAATTTGTTTTCATAGCTGTGTGTATGTTATATCTAGACAGTAATTTGTTTTGATAGCTGTGTGTATGTTATATCTAGACAGTAATTTGTTTTGATAGCTGTTTGCATGTTATATCTAGACAGTAATTTGTTTTCATAACTGTGTGTATGTTATATCTAGACAGTAATTTGTTTTCATAGCTGTGTGTATGTTATATCTAGACAGTAATTTGTTTTGATAGCTGTTTGCATGTTATATCTAGACAGTAATTTGTTTTCATAGCTGTTTGCATGTTATATCTAGACAGTAATTTGTTTTCATAACTGTGTGTATGTTATATCTAGACAGTAATTTGTTTTCATAACTGTGTGTATGTTATATCTAGACAGTAATTTGTTTTCATAGCTGTTTGCATGTTATATCTAGACAGTAATTTGTTTTCATAACTGTGTGTATGTTATATCTAGACAGTAATTTGTTTTGATAGCTGTGTGTATGTTATATCTAGACAGTAATTTGTTTTCATAACTGTGTGTATGTTATATCTAGACAGTAATTTGTTTTCATAGCTGTGTGTATGTTATATCTAGACAGTAATTTGTTTTCATAACTGTGTGCATGTTATATCTAGACAGTAATTTGTTTTGATAGCTGTGTGTATGTTATATCTAGACAGTAATTTGTTTTCATAACTGTTTGCATGTTATATCTAGACAGTAATTTGTTTTCATAGCTGTGTGTATGTTATATCTAGACAGTAATTTGTTTTCATAAGTTTGTATGTTATATCTAGACAGTAATTTGTTTTCCTAATTTCATTCTTTGTATGTTATATCTAGACAGTAATTTGTTTTCATAAGTTTGTATGTTATATCTAGACAGTAATTTGTTTTCCTAATTTCATTCTTTGTATGTTACAGCATTGGATCCCTGTAGTCCTAACCCTTGTAGTAATGGTGGTCAGTGCCAGGCATTTGGCTGCACTAATTATCAATGTCAGTGTCCACCATGCTTCACTGGCACAAACTGTGAAACACGTAAGTTTTCAGACATTTAGCTTAATCAGAACTTTGTTTTTATAGTTTGCTATTGATAATGATTGTTACTTACTATCAAGAAAATAGTAAATCTGTCATACTTCCTGATTCCGTTTCTTTGATTGCCAAGAAAAAGTACTGCGCATTTTCACTGAGATATTGTCATTTTATTGGAAACCTAGGGGCACCAATGCTTATTTGTTCATCTTCTAATAGTAGGTGGTCAAAATGGTAGTGTATCAGAAGTTAGGGTAGACTTTCTTTATTTTCAATTTTTCATATGCTAAGGGTTTTTGCCAAATAGATGGTAACAATGTATAGACAAATAGGTGGTACAATGTTGTTGTCAAAATAGATGGTAAACTGGTACTAATTAGTTACATGTATTCTTTTACAGCCATTGACCTTTGTCAGACACAGAATAACTGTCAGAATAGTGCTACATGTGTGATGAACTCAGATTGTAACGGAATCACATGTGAGTGTGGTCCATGCAACCAAGGACTGTACTGCCAACAATGTAAGTCTTAAAAAAGGCCAGGGATTCAATGCCAGGTTCTCACATTAGTGTTATTTTATCAGTTAAAGGCCAGGGTTTCAATCCCAGTTTCTCACATTAGTGTTATCTTATCAGTTAAAGGCCAGGGTTTCAATGCCAGGTTCTCACATTAGTGTTATCTTATCAGTTAAAGGCCAGGGTTTCAATGCCAGGTTCTCACATTAGTGTTATCTTATCAGTTAAAGGCCAGGGTTTCAATGCCAGGTTCTCACATTAGTGTTATTTTATCAGTTAAAGGCCAGGGTTTCAATCCCAGTTTCTCACATTAGTGTTATCTTATCAGTTAAAGGCCAGGGTTTCAATGCCAGGTTCTCACATTAGTGTTATCTTATCAGTTAAAGGCCAGGGTTTCAATGCCAGGTTCTCACATTAGTGTTATCTTATCAGTTAAAGGCCAGGGTTTCAATGCCAGGTTCTCACATTAGTGTTATTTTATCAGTTAAAGGCCAGGGATTCAATCCCAGGTTCTCACATTAGCATTATCTTATCAGTTAAAGGCCAGGGTTTCAATCCCAGGTTCTCACATTAGTGTTATCTTATCAGTTAAAGGCCAGGGTTTCAATGCCAGGTTCTCACATTAGTGTTATCTTATCAGTTAAAGGCCAGGGTTTCAATCCCAGGTTCTCACATTAGTATTATCTTATCAGTTAAAGGCCAGGGTTTCAATCCCAGGTTCTCACATTAGTGTTATCGTCTGGGTTGTCAGTGGAGCCACACACATTAAAATAGGATTAGTTTTTTGGTCAGAACTATAACACTTTTTATAATTTTCCCAGACAACAGTTTTTTCACACCTAAAAGTTAATCCTACTTCTAATCCAAACTCTGCCTTTACACATTGAAACTATGTGTCAAATACAGACGTCATTGAAACTGTGTCACACACAGACGTCATTGAAACTATGTGTCACATACATCTGCATTGAAACTGTGTCAAATACAGACGTCATTGAAACTGTGTCACACACAGACGTCATTGAATCTATGTGTCACATACATCTGCATTGAAACTGTGTCAAATACAGACGTCATTGAAACTGTGTCACACACAGACGTCATTGAAACTATGTGTCACATACAGACATCATTTAACTATGTGGCACATACATTGATGCCACACTATGGATAGATAAGAACAACTCTGCAGACATACTGACTCATTACAAATGAAAACAAAGTACAAGTAATTGTAACACATGTTTACCACTGAAGTCTCTGATGTCTGGTTGAATAAATACATGCATAAATTTTGAATTGAAATATTATATGTATTTTGAGCTTCGCAATATTATCAATTGATTTGACATAAATCTAGGTATAGAAGTACATGTATTATCAATTGATTTGACATAACCCTAGGTATAGATGTATTATTAATTGATTTGACATAAACCTAGTAGGTATAGAAGTATTATCAATTGATTTGACATAAACCTAGGTATAGATGTATTATCAATTGATTTGACATAACCCTAGGTAAAGATGTATTATCAATTGATTTGACATAACCCTAGGTATAGAAGTGATATCAATTGATTTGACATAAACCTAGGTATACATGTATTATCAATTGATTTGACATAACCCTAGGTATAGAAGTATTATCAATTGATTTGACATAAACCTAGGTATACATGTATTATCAATTGATTTGACATAACCCTAGGTATAGATGTATTATCAATTGATTTGACATAACCCTAGGTATAGATGTATTATCAATTGATTTGACATAACCCTAGGTATAGATGTATTATCAATTGATTTGACATAACCCTAGGTATAGATGTATTATCAATTGATTTGACATAAACCTAGGTATACATGTATTATCAATTGATTTGACATAACCCTAGGTATAGAAGTATTATCAATTGATTTGACATAAACCTAGTAGGTATAGAAGTATTATCAATTGATTTGACATAAACCTAGGTATAGATGTATTATCAATTGATTTGACATAACCCTAGGTATAGATGTATTATCAATTGATTTGACATAAACCTAGGTATAGAAGTATTATCAATTGATTTGACATAAACCTAGGTATACATGTATTATCAATTGATTTGACATAACCCTAGGTATAGATGTATTATCAATTGATTTGACATAACCCTAGGTATAGATGTATTATCAATTGATTTGACATAACCCTAGGTATAGATGTATTATCAATTGATTTGACATAAACCTAGTAGGTATAGAAGTATTATCAATTGATTTGACATAAACCTAGGTATAGATGTATTATCAATTGATTTGACATAACCCTAGGTATAGAAGTAATATCAATTGATTTGACATAAACCTAGGTATACATGTATTATCAATTGATTTGACATAAACCTAGGTATAGATGTATTATCAATTGATTTGACATAACCCTAGGTATAGATGTATTATCAATTGATTTGACATAAACCTAGGTATAGATGTATTATCAATTGATTTGACATCACCCTAGGTATAGATGTATTATCAATTGATTTGACATAACCCTAGGTATAGATGTATTATCAATTGATTTGACATAAACCTAGGTATACATGTATTATCAATTGATTTGACATAAACCTAGGTATAGATGTATTATCAATTGATTTGACATAAACCTAGGTATAGATGTATTATCAATTGATTTGACATAAACCTAGGTATAGAAGTATTATCAATTGATTTGACATAACCCTAGGTATAGATGTATTATCAATTGATTTGACATAAACCTAGGTATAGATGTATTATCAATTGATTTGACATAAACCTAGGTATAGAAGTAATATCAATTGATTTGACATAACCCTAGGTATAGATGTATTATCAATTGATTTGACATAAACCTAGGTATAGAAGTACATGTATTATCAATTGATTTGACATAACCCTAGTAGGTATAGAAGTATTATCAATTGATTTGACATAAACCTAGGTATAGATGTATTATCAATTGATTTGACATAAACCTAGGTATAGATGTATTATCAATTGATTTGACATAACCCTAGGTATAGATGTATTATCAATTGATTTGACATAACCCTAGGTATAGAAGTAATATCAATTGATTTGACATAAACCTAGGTATACATGTATTATCAATTGATTTGACATAACCCTAGGTATAGAAGTATTATCAATTGATTTGACATAAACCTAGGTATACATGTATTATCAATTGATTTGACATAACCCTAGGTATAGATGTATTATCAATTGATTTGACATAACCCTAGGTATAGATGTATTATCAATTGATTTGACATAACCCTAGGTATAGATGTATTATCAATTGATTTGACATAACCCTAGGTATAGATGTATTATCAATTGATTTGACATAAACCTAGGTATACATGTATTATCAATTGATTTGACATAAACCTAGGTATAGATGTATTATCAATTGATTTGACATAAACCTAGGTATACATGTATTATCAATTGATTTGACATAAACCTAGGTATAGATGTATTATCAATTGATTTGACATAAACCTAGGTATAGATGTATTATCAATTGATTTGACATAAACCTAGGTATAGAAGTAATATCAATTGATTTGACATAAACCTAGGTATACATGTATTATCAATTGATTTGACATAAACCTAGGTATAGAAGTACATGTATTATCAATTGATTTGACATAAACCTAGGTATACATGTATTATCAATTGATTTGACATAAACCTAGGTATAGATGTATTATCAATTGATTTGACATAAACCTAGGTATAGATGTATTATCAATTGATTTGACATAAACCTAGGTATAGATGTATTATCAATTGATTTGACATAAACCTAGGTATAGAAGTATTATCAATTGATTTGACATAACCCTAGGTATAGATGTATTATCAATTGATTTGACATAAACCTAGGTATAGATGTATTATCAATTGATTTGACATAAACCTAGGTATAGATGTATTATCAATTGATTTGACATAACCCTAGGTATAGATGTATTATCAATTGATTTGACATAACCCTAGGTATAGATGTATTATCAATTGATTTGACATAAACCTAGTAGGTATACATGTATTATCAATTGATTTGACATAAATCTAGGTATACATGTATTATCAATTGATTTGACATAAACCTAGGTATACATGTATTATCAATTGATTTGACATAACCCTAGGTATAGAAGTACATGTATTATCAATTGATTTGACATAAACCTAGGTATAGATGTATTATCAATTGATTTGACATAACCCTAGGTATAGAAGTATTATCAATTGATTTGACATAACCCTAGGTATAGATGTATTATCAATTGATTTGACATAACCCTAGGTATAGAAGTATTATCAATTGATTTGACATAAACCTAGGTATACATGTATTATCAATTGATTTGACATAACCCTAGGTATAGAAGTATTATCAATTGATTTGACATAACCCTAGGTATAGATGTATTATCAATTGATTTGACATAACCCTAGGTATAGATGTATTATCAATTGATTTGACATAACCCTAGGTATAGAAGTATTATCAATTGATTTGACATAAACCTAGGTATACATGTATTATCAATTGATTTGACATAACCCTAGGTATAGATGTATTATCAATTGATTTGACATAACCCTAGGTATAGAAGTATTATCAATTGATTTGACATAACCCTAGGTATAGATGTATTATCAATTGATTTGACATAAACCTAGGTATAGAAGTAATATCAATTGATTTGACATAAACCTAGGTATAGATGTATTATCAATTGATTTGACATAAACCTAGGTATAGATGTATTATCAATTGATTTGACATAAACCTAGGTATAGATGTATTATCAATTGATTTGACATAAACCTAGGTATAGATGTATTATCAATTGATTTGACATAAACCTAGGTATAGATGTATTATCAATTGATTTGACATAAACCTAGGTATAGAAGTATTATCAATTGATTTGACATAAACCTAGGTATAGATGTATTATCAATTGATTTGACATAAACCTAGGTATAGATGTATTATCAATTGATTTGACATAAACCTAGGTATACATGTATTATCAATTGATTTGACATAAACCTAGGTATAGATGTATTATCAATTGATTTGACATAAACCTAGGTATAGATGTATTATCAATTGATTTGACATAAACCTAGGTATAGAAGTATTATCAATTGATTTGACATAAACCTAGGTATAGAAGTATTATCAATTGATTTGACATAAACCTAGGTATAGAAGTATTATCAATTGATTTGACATAAACCTAGGTATAGATGTATTATCAATTGATTTGACATAACCCTAGGTATAGATGTATTATCAATTGATTTGACATAAACCTAGGTATAGAAGTATTATCAATTGATTTGACATAAACCTAGGTATACATGTATTATCAATTGATTTGACATAAACCTAGGTATAGATGTATTATCAATTGATTTGACATAAACCAAGGTATAGATGTATTATCAATTGATTTGACATAAACCTAGGTATAGAAGTATTATCAATTGATTTGACATAAACCTAGGTATAGAAGTATTATCAATTGATTTATATAAAGTCAAGATACAAATATCATACATTATCATTCTGATGTGTTGCATCATTTTAATTTTGTTTCTTAGTGGTGGACATGTGTGTTAACAGGCCCTGTCAGAATAATGGTTTTTGCCAAAGTACTTGCCCAACATATGAATGTACCTGTGGAAGATGTTGGACTGGACCAAACTGTGAAACACGTAAGCAACTATCCATTCAATGTTAAATTGAACTGTTTAATAAACTTGCAATATGTCTCAGACAATAGTTATTAATAATATGTTGTTGGTAAAGTGACAGCTACTTTGTTAGTTTTGTATAGACTTGTGGACCATGCATTGTCAAATTTTCTCAGGAATATTTTTTAGTGTTGTAGAAATATTAATGTGTAGAATATGAAGTAATTAGTATGAAGTTTGTTTAGGTATTCTGGTATATGGTACAAAAGGAGAAAATTCACAATGCTGAACAACACAAGTCATGGAACAAAAACATTGATGGTATTGTGATACACAACAGGGAAGTTTCAAATGAGTGCCTGACTAATGATAGCTAGTATGTAACAGTTTGACTCAAAATAAAACAGATCTTTGTACTTGTCAGAGTTTAGTGTGATAACAATCTGATTAAAATCCGATGTAGATGTCGGCTAATCGTTCATTGCTATTTTACCTTCATTATTTTGCCTGAATTTACCTTCTTGGTACATGTTTACATTTTTTAGCCTGATTGCCTCCTCTACATCTGAGATGGTGCCCATTCAAACGAATTTCTGCTCAGTGAGAGACACACAGCCAATCAGGTTGCGTCTTACTTGTCATGGGCATACATGTACGCATTGAATATCAACAAACATCAACAAACATTGAATATCAACAGGAAGTCCAGTAATTGAACGCGTAGGCGTTCTCTGTAGTAGGCTTCTCCTCGAACGTAATCAGGTTGCGTCTTACTGAAGACAGTTTGTAGTGTACGCAACAAAATGCAATGCACAGGGTTCATACACTTAAAGCAAAACAAAATTCTAGGACTTTCCAGGTTTTTTTTGTCAGTTTTCCAGGGTATTCGTGTTGATTTCCAGGGCTGTTGACCACTAAAGTATATGTTTGAATGACAATGACATCTAATTGTCTGATGTGGACGAGAAGAAATTAACAAAGGTTCCCATAATATGTCACAAAACATTTAAAAGACAATCGACACTAATCAAGACGTTTCAAAACCACGTTTGCACGCTAAGATTAAACAGAGAAACCTCTGTTCTATCCCCTAAGTAGTCGTTTCGTCAAGCTGGTGCATTGATCGTGTAAGATTTGAGTCACAGTATTCGTCAGTCTAATTCAGACATATCCAGAAAAAAACAAATTAAAAACTAAAGTTTGTCCTCATTATTGTATGTTTTGATGTGGCTAGATTTAAAGGTCACCAAAAAAATTTTTTTCTTAAAAGTTTTGAATAAAAACGTCATTTACGTAACGAAATTTCATGTTATGAATAACTGATTACGTTCAGCCCTTACGTCTTGATGTTTATATACGGCCACGTGTTGCGGAACATCGCGATTTCTCAACTCAACTTGACCATTTAGGAATGTTACTGTACTGACAAACATTCAAAAAAAGTTGTTTATTCCCATTTATCGACGACATGAAAGTCAAAACCGCACTTCCACAACCCGGAAATTGAACTGCACTTCCCAAGGCCCTAGTATTGTCAAGCTTGTAGTATGTCGACTCGTGCGCCAAACTTGTAACAATTTCTAGTCGTGGTTGGTGATGCTTTGATACTCACTGCAATGTTACGATTAGCTTGCTAACAGACCTACTGTTACCCCCGGGACTGTTACAATATTATGTCGCTGAAATGACGACTGGACTCGGAGTAGCAATAGCCAAGATCGAAACAAACATTGCGGCGCCCATTCAACTATGCATAGGCACGGTCTGTGAGCAAAGTTTCTTGTGGAACGATCGGTTGACTGTCTGGTTTAATCAGCGTGATTCACTGTGGTGGCGAAAGACTTTGAAAATATTTTCGCCATTTCACATTTACGAGACTCAGTGTAGTATTAAAATCATATGAATGGGTGGCTCAAGCACAGACATGTCGTTCATCAATATTAATCGATCACAATCATTTTCCAGGGTTTTCCAGGGGTAGGGAGCATTTTTCCAGGGTTTTCCAGGGAGGGTTGAAATTCCAGGGTTTTCCAGGACCGTGCGAACCCTGAATGCAATGCAAAGCGACCGAAATTTTCACGATAAGGACTTTCTTTTTAGAAATTATATCTTAAATTTCCTCTTTTCTGGATTCATATAACACAACTGTGCACTGTGGCAAATATTTCTATGAATCGTACAATACTTCAAGCCTACTACAGAAAACGCGTAGGCGTTCGCCGAGATAAACATGAACGCTACCGGGGGGGGGGGGGGGGGGGGGGGGGGGGGGGGGGGGAACGCTTTCCAATGTAGCTAACATGTACATAAGACGAAATGCATAGAGGTACATTTAAACAAGAATTCTTTAATTACCATAAATATATAGCAATACAATCATTGAATGTTTTTACAGTTGAAATACTTCGTACGTTGTCGGTTGCGTGTGTGCACAAATAACACCATGTAGTAGTAGTAAAGGTAGGTCCACGTCCACTAAGCCGTTGTACTTCGGCTCAGGAAGTTCAATTACTGGACTTCCTGTTGATATTCAATGTTTGTTGATTTTTGTTGATATTCAATGCGTACATGTATGCCCATGACAAGTAAGACGCAACCTGATTGGCTGTGTGTCTCTCACTGAGCAGAAATTCGTTTGAATGGGCACCATCTCAGATGTAGAGGAGGCGATCAGGCTAAAAAATGTAAACATGTACCAAGAAGGTAAATTCAGGCAAAATAATGAAGGTAAAATAGCAATGAACGATTAGCCGACATCTACATCGGATTTTAATCAGATTGGTGTTATAATTGATGAGTTTAAGTGTTAATACTGTAATGTGATACCTTGTTTTTATTTTAGGTGTTAATTTTTTGTCCGTCTTCCCATTTAAGTGCACTTTTAGTTTGGGCATGTTGTGGTATTTGTTTTGTACAATTTTATTGTTGGAGCCTGTTAATGGAACTAATCTCGTAGGTCATCCTTGGAAATAAATAAATAAAAAAAATATAATCTTTTCTAGAAATTTATGTTAAATTGTATTGTTTGCCCTTAGCTATTGATGTATGTAACAGCAATCCTTGTCAGAATGGTGGTGACTGTACCAATCAATGTACATTCTATACCTGTCAGTGTCCTAGCTGCTTCACTGGTGATAACTGTGAAATACGTAAGTATGCAGTATGTACCATTCAAATGAATATCGTCCTCTAGTGGCCATTGTTTGCGTAATACGTAATAATAAGTTGTTAACAGTATTTCTTTCCACACATTAGCTCAGTCTTTTGAGCTGCTTCCATCATGTAACTTGTATAAAACATTATTCCTAAGAACGTCATGCTCAACTTGGTCATGTACCCGCTAGCAACAGTGAATGTAATTTGTAAGTACATGTAGTAAAGGAAGTGTGGGCCTATTTTTATGTACTCTTTTGCTGAGTTTTCAATGTCTTCATAATTTTGTTTAATCTTGTTTTTAGCACAACTGAACTGGCATTCATTAGTGCTATAGGCATAATGAAGTGTGTGTGTGTGTGTGTGTGTGTGTGTGTGTGTGTGTGTGTGTGTGTGTGTGTGTGTGTGTGTGTGTGTAAATGACTTAAAGTCAAAAACCACCAGACTGATTGCCTTGGTAGTTGTGGGGACATTACTCAGGTAGTTAGATGGAAAATTGTTCAAATGAAAATGATTGCATTGGAGATATGCATTTTGTATTAAAAAACATAATTTTTGGTCAAAAAACTGAAACTCCAAAACTACTGGGCAAATTGGCGTGAAATTGGTAGGATTGTTCTTAGGGGTGTGTAAATTAAGAATTGTTCATGACATCAGTGATATGCAAATTTGGTTAGATGATTCCATCAATTATCTTTAATTCCAAAACTACTGAGCAGATAGGGCTGAAATTTAATGGAGAAACTGATGTATTTGGGTATGTGTGTATACTGATGAAGAGCTATTGTTAATAAGCTTGTGATGATTTCATTAGTGATATTGTTGTACGTATACCATTCAACTGAATTGTGTTCTTTGTCTTTTAATGTCGATATTGAATTATAGTAAACAGTGTAGTTTCCAACACGTCATTGCATATCATTGTCACTGGGATATACCTTTATTAGTTTTACAACATAGTAATTCCAGTAATCATGGTCATTTTATGTAATGTTCATTTCAACATGTTACCATGGTAATGTATCTTTGTGTCTGTTGACATCAGATCATCAACTGCCTTCTATAATGAGAAATAAAGTACACATTTAACTCCAAAATGGTTTGCTTTTTAATCTCATTAATCTTAACAGCCATTAATCCATGTCAGAATAATCCATGCAGAAATAGCGGCACATGTCAACCTACTGCCGACTGTGGTTCCTATACCTGTGTGTGTACAGACTGTTACTCAGGACAAAATTGTGACCGCTGTAAGTAGATTAGGACTTTTTTGATATCCCTACTTGGAAGCACAAAGACATACCTTATGATCCATTGATTTGAGAAAATGGCCTTCTTTGCTAGTTGCCCAGATGACTCTTTTCTCATTCCTTGGCATAGAGGTATGGATTTAAACACACAGGGATACAAAGAAAATCATCAATTGAAGCCCAAAAGCATCTGAATGACTATTTATTGAAAGATAATAAGCACTTAGGAATCATGAATATTGAGTGTGCAACCAATGAATATTTATGTCTGCTAAGTCCAATGAGACAACAGTGGATCAGTGTGAGAACAATGGAGGTGAAAAACAGTTTCAATTTGGTGTTTATGTGATATTTTCAATTCATGAAATGATCAACTCTTCAGAACCCAAAGTTTATGAAAATACATTCTATTTTCTGGAGTGGCACTAGCAATAATGGAGTAACTGTTTGATGATACTCAATGTCAAACGATAGTGATATTAACATACCGGTACAATACTACATGTACACTTACATTTTATGTATGTGTTAAGTTTTTTAGCATGGACCTTCAATTTGATACTTTCAATTGATATTTCTTTCCGATACAGTTAATGATCCATGTGAAAGCCAACCTTGTCAGAACAATGGATTTTGTCAATCTACACCAGGTATATGTGAACAGTATAGCTGTGTGTGTCAGGCATGTTATACCGGCAGTACTTGTATTACTGGTAAGTCTCCTTACAAAGTATACATTTTATCAATACACTTGATTGTGTGTTTCTGTTATGCATGCTATGGAAAGACTGATCCCTAACATACACATAACTGATACATGCATCGTAGTATACACACCTAAACATACCCTGGGCAGATAGATATAAACACAGACATATACACAAACACTATGTGTGCATACATACATAACACATACATGTACACATTCTATACATACATGTACATAACATATGACTTTCTACACACACACACATACATACATACACACACACACACCCACACACACACACACACACACACACACACACACACACACATACACACACACATGTACGTACGTACATACATATTGCATACAATGTACACATACACACATACACATACATACACAAAATTACACATGCACACACATACACACACACACACACACACACACACACACACACACACACACACACACAAAACATATATAGACAATCATATTATATAGTATATAGTCTTATCATATATCGTCCTAGACTATTGATCTACTGTAACCCTTACCTTACAGTTATTGATGGATGTTCACCTAATCCCTGTCTGAATGGTGGTATATGTCAACTCCTACCAGGATCCTGTCAAATTACCTCCTGTGAATGTCCTAGCTGTTATACTGGAGATAAGTGTCAGCAGAGTAAGTCACTGTAACATTACCAGCTTCCTATGATGTGTACTAGAGTTGAACTGTGGACTGCAAATAATCAGTAAAATGTATAAATGTGAAAAGGATAATGATTAATACATACATGTAACTGATAGTCCTGTACCATACATAGAATTTCACTCACTCATGATTGAAATGATTCCTTGAGACATATGTTGTGTATTTCCAGTAAAGTCTGTATGAATCTATTACTGGCTAAACTGAACACCGAAAATCTGTCAAATCTTCCTGCATGCTATTTGTTTATTTGATGATGTCTAACCGTACATCAACTGAAAATGAGAAGTTGTGGTGTTTATGACTCACCTAGATGGCCAAATCCTATCTCAGATGACAATTATGAATCACCTAGGTAGCTAAATTCTTTCTCGGGTGACAATTGTGACTCTCCTAAGTGACCAAATTTGATAAGGTGATAGTAACAACTCACCTATAGGCAACATAATTATATCTTAGGTGACAATTGTGACTCACCTAGGTTCAGAATTATATCACAGGTGGCAATTGTGACTCACCTAGGTTTCAGAATTATATCACAGGTGGCAATTGTGACTCACCTAGGTTCAGAATTATATCACAGGTGAAAATTGTGACTCACCTAGGTTCAGAATTATATCACAGGTGAAAAT
Organism: Glandiceps talaboti; assembly: GCF_964340395.1. Taxonomy (NCBI): domain Eukaryota; kingdom Metazoa; phylum Hemichordata; class Enteropneusta; family Spengelidae; genus Glandiceps; species Glandiceps talaboti. The sequence goes on from NC_135553.1 coordinate 28,218,833, forward strand.
TGTGACTTACCTAGGTTCAGAATTATATCACAGGTGAAAATTGTGACTTACCTAGGTTTCAGAATTATATCACAGGTGACAATTGTGAGTTACCTAGATTCAGAATTATATCACAGGTGGCAATTGTGACTCACCTAGGTTTCAGAATTATATCACAGGTGGCAATTGTGACTGACCTAGGTTCAGAATTATATCACAGGTGGCAATTGTCACCCACCTAGGTTTCAGAATTATATCACAGGTGGCAATTGTGACTCACCTAGGTTTCAGAATTATATCACAGGTGACAATTGTGACTTACCTAGGTTCAGAATTATATCACAGGTGGCAATTGTCACCCACCTAGGTTTCAGAATTATATCACAGGTGGCAATTGTCACCCACCTAGGTTTCAGAATTATATCACAGGTTGCAATTGTCACTCACGTAGGTTTCAGAATTATATCACAGGTGACAATTGTGACTCACCTAGGTTCAGAATTATATCACAGGTGGCAATTGTGAGTTACCTAGATTCAGAATTATATCACAGGTGGCAATTGTGACTCATCCAGGTTTCAGAATTATATCACAGGTGACAATTGTGACTTACCTAGGTTTCAGAATTATATCACAGGTGACAATTATGACTCACCTAGGTTCAGAATTATATCACAGGTGGCAATTGTGACTCACCTAGGTTCAGAATTATATCACAGGTGGCAATTGTGACTCACCTAGGTTCAGAATTATATCACAGGTGGCAATTGTCACCCACCTAGGTTTCAGAATTATATCACAGGTTGCAATTGTCACTCACCTAGGTTTCAGAATTATATCACAGGTGACAATTGTGACTCACCTAGGTTCAGAATTATATCACAGGTGGCAATTGTGAGTTACCTAGATTCAGAATTATATCACAGGTGGCAATTGTCACCCACCTAGGTTTCAGAATTATATCACAGGTGACAATTGTCACCCACCTAGGTTTCAGAATTATATCACAGGTGGCAATTTTCACCCACCTAGGTTCAGGATTATATCACAGGTGGCAATTGTGACTCACCTAGGTTTCAGAATTATATCACAGGTGGCAATTGTCACTCACCTAGGTTCAGAATTATATCACAGGTGACAATTGTCACCCACCTAGGTTTCAGAATTATATCACAGGTGGCAATTGTGACTCACCTAGGTTCAGAATTATATCACAGGTGGCAATTGTGACTCACCTAGGTTCAGAATTATATCACAGGTGGCAATTGTGACTCACCTAGGTTCAGAATTATATCACAGGTGGCAATTGTGACTTACCTAGGTTCAGAATTATATCACAGGTGACAATTTTGACTCACCTAGGTTTCAGAATTATATCACAGGTGGCAATTGTGACTGACCTAGGTTCAGAATTATATCACAGGTTGCAATTGTCACTCACCTAGGTTCAGAATTATATCACAGGTGGCAATTGTCACTCACCTAGGTTTCAGAATTATATCACAGGTGGCAATTGTGACTTACCTAGGTTCAGAATTATATCACAGGTGGCAATTGTGACTTACCTAGGTTTCAGAATTATATCACAGGTGGCAATTGTGACTCATCCAGGTTTCAGAATTATATCACAGGTGACAATTGTGACTCACCTAGGTTCAGAATTATATCACAGGTGGCAATTGTGACTTACCTAGATTCAGAATTATATCACAGGTGGCAATTGTGACTCATCCAGGTTTCAGAATTATATCACAGGTGACAATTGTGACTCACCTAGGTTCAGAATTATATCACAGGTGGCAATTGTGACTTACCTAGGTTCAGAATTATATCACAGGTGGCAATTGTGACTCACCTAGGTTCAGAATTATATCACAGGTGGCATTTGTGACTCACCTAGGTTCAGAATTATATCACAGGTTGCAATTGTCACTCACCTAGGTTCAGAATTATATCACAGGTGACAATTGTGACTCACCTAGGTTCAGAATTATATCACAGGTGGCAATTGTGAGTTACCTAGATTCAGAATTATATCACAGGTGGCAATTGTGACTCACCTAGGTTTCAGAATTATATCACAGGTGGCAATTGTGACTCACCTAGGTTCAGAATTATATCACAGGTGGCAATTGTGAGTTACCTAGATTCAGAATTATATCACAGGTGGCAATTGTGACTTACCTAGGTTCAGAATTATACCACAGGTAGCAATTGTGACTTACCTAGGTTCAGAATTATATCACAGGTTGCAATTGTCACTCACCTAGGTTTCAGAATTATATCACAGGTGGCAATTGTGAGTTACCTAGGTTCAGAATTATATCACAGGTGGCAATTGTGAGTTACCTAGATTCAGAATTATATCACAGGTGGCAATTGTGACTTACCTAGGTTCAGAAATATACCACAGGTGGCAATTGTGACTTACCTAGGTTCAGAATTATATCACAGGTGGCAATTGTCACTCACCTAGGTTTCAGAATTATATCACAGATGGCAATTGTGACTCACCTAGGTTCAGAATTATATCACAGGTGGCAATTGTGACTTACCTAGGTTCAGGATTATATCACAGGTAGCAATTGTGACTCACCTAGGTTCAGAATTATATCACAGGTGGCAGCTGTCACCCACCTAGGTTTCAGAATTATATCACAGGTGGCAATTGTGACTCACCTAGGTTCAAAATTATATCACAGGTGACAATTGTGACTCACCTAGGTTTCAGAATTATATCACAGGTGGCAATTGTCACTCACCTAGGTTCAGAATTATATCACAGGTGGCAATTGTGACTCATCCAGGTTTCAGAATTATATCACAGGTTGCAATTGTCACCCACCTAGGTTTCAGAATTATATCACAGGTGGCAATTGTGACTCACCTAGGTTCAGAATTATATCACAGGTGGCAATTGTCACTCACCTAGGTTTCAGAATTATATCACAGGTGGCAATTGTGACTCACCTAGGTTCGGAATTATATCACAGGTGGCAATTGTGAATTACCTAGGTTCAGGATTATATCACAGGTAGCAATTGTGACTCACCTAGGTTCAGAATTATATCACAGGTGGCAGCTGTCACCCACCTAGGTTTCAGAATTATATCACAGGTGGCAATTGTGACTCACCTAGGTTCAAAATTATATCACAGGTGACAATTGTGACTCACCTAGGTTTCAGAATTATATCACAGGTGGCAATTGTCACTCACCTAGGTTCAGAATTATATCACAGGTGGCAATTGTGACTCATCCAGGTTTCAGAATTATATCACAGGTTGCAATTGTCACCCACCTAGGTTTCAGAATTATATCACAGGTGGCAATTGTGACTCACCTAGGTTCAGAATTATATCACAGGTTGCAATTGTCACTCACCTAGGTTTCAGAATTATATCACAGGTGGCAATTGTCACCCACCTAGGTTTCAGAATTATATCACAGGTGGCAATTGTGACTCACTTTGGTGGCAGAATTATATCACAGGTGGCAATTGTGACTCACCTAGGTTCAGAATTATATCACAGGTGGCAATTGTGACTCACCTAGGTTTCAGAATTATATCACAGGTGGCAATTGTGACTCACCTAGGTTTCAGAATTATATCACAGGTGGCAATTGTGACTCACCTAGGTTCAGAATTATATCACAGGTGGCAATTGTCACCCACCTAGGTTTCAGAATTATATCACAGGTGGCAATTGTGACTCACCTAGGTTTCAGAATTATATCACAGGTGACAATTGTGACTCATCCAGGTTTCAGAATTATATCACAGGTGGCAATTGTGACTTACCTAGGTTCAGAATTATATCACAGGTGGCAATTGTGACTCACCTAGGTTCAGAATTATATCACAGGTGGCAATTGTCACCCACCTAGGTTTCAGAATTATATCACAGGTGACAATTGTGACTCATCCAGGTTTCAAAATTATATCACAGGTGACAATTGTGACTCATCCAGGTTTCAGAATTATATCACAGGTGGCAATTGTGACTCACCTAGGTTTCAGAATTATATCACAGGTGACAATTGTCACTCACCTAGGTTCAGAATTATATCACAGGTGGCAATTGTCACTCACCTAGGTTTCAGAATTATATCACAGGTGACAATTGTCACTCACCTAGGTTTCAGAATTATATCACAGGTGACAATTGTCACTCACCTAGGTTCAGAATTATATCACAGGTGGCAATTGTCACCCACCTAGGTTTCAGAATTATATCACAGGTGACAATTGTGACTCATCCAGGTTTCAAAATTATATCACAGGTGACAATTGTGACTCATCCAGGTTTCAGAATTATATCACAGGTGGCAATTGTGACTCACCTAGGTTTCAGAATTATATCACAGGTGACAATTGTGACTCACCTAGGTTCAGAATTATATCACAGGTGACAATTGTCACTCACCTAGGTTTCAGAATTATATCACAGGTGACAATTGTCACTCACCTAGGTTTCAGAATTATATCACAGGTGACAATTGTCACTCACCTAGGTTCAGAATTATATCACAGGTGACAATTGTCACTCACCTAGGTTTCAGAATTATATCACAGGTGACAATTGTCACTCACCTAGGTTTCAGAATTATATCACAGGTGACAATTGTCACTCACCTAGGTTTCAGAATTATATCACAGGTGGCAATTGTCACTCATCCAGGTTTCAGAATTATATCACAGGTGGCAATTGTGACTCACCTAGGTTCAGAATTATATCACAGGTGGCAATTGTGACTTACCTAGGTTCAGAATTATATCACAGGTGGCAATTGTGACTCATCCAGGTTCAGAATTATATCACAGGTGGCAATTGTGACTCATCCAGGTTCAGAAATATATCACAGGTGCAGTGGCAATTGTGACTCACCTAGGTTCAGAATTATATCACAGGTGGCAATTGTGACTCACCTAGGTTTCAGAATTATATCACAGGTGGCAATTGTGACTCACCTAGGTTCAGAATTATATCACAGGTGGCAATTGTGACTCACCTAGGTTAAGGATTATATCACAAGTGGCAATTGTGACTTACCTAGGTTTCAGAATTATATCACAGGTGGCAATTGTGACTCACCTAGGTTCAGAATTATATCACAGGTGGCAATTGTGACTTACCTAGGTTCAGAATTATATCACAGGTGGCAATTGTCACCCACCCAGCTTACATAATGATATCTTAGGTGACAATTATTGCAGAATAAATTGGCAGAGTTCTGTCTAAGGTAACAAATCATGACTCGCTTCAGTGTCAGAATTCTGTCTCAGCTAAAGCTAACAATAAATTATGACTCACTTTGGTGGCAGAATTCTGTCTCAGCTAAAGCTAACAATAAATTATGACTCACTTTGGTGGCAGAATTCTGTCTCAGCTAAAGCTAACAATAAATTATGACTCACTTTGGTGGCAGAATTCTGTCTCAGCTAAAGCTAACTTTCACTTTGGTGGCAGAATTCTGTCTCAGCTAAAGCTAACAAATTATGACTCACTTTGGTGGCAGAATTCTGTCTCAGCTAAAGCTAACAATAAATTATGACTCACTTTGGTGTCAGAATTCTGTCTCAGCTAAAGCTAACAATAAATTACGACTCACTTTGGTGTCAGAATTCTGTCTCAGCTAAAGCTAACAATAAATTATGACTCACTTTGGTGTCAGAATTCTGTCTCAGCTAAAGCTAACAATAAATTATGACTCACTTTGGTGGCAGAATTCTGTCTCAGCTAAAGCTAACAATAAATTATGACTCACTTTGGTGGCAGAATTCTGTCTCAGCTAAAGCTAACTTTCACTTTGGTGGCAGAATTCTGTCTCAGCTAAAGCTAACAAATTATGACTCACTTTGGTGGCAGAATTCTGTCTCAGCTAAAGCTAACAATAAATTATGACTCACTTTGGTGTCAGAATTCTGTCTCAGCTAAAGCTAACAATAAATTACGACTCACTTTGGTGTCAGAATTCTGTCTCAGCTAAAGCTAACAATAAATTATGACTCACTTTGGTGTCAGAATTCTGTCTCAGCTAAAGCTAACAATAAATTATGACTCACTTTGGTGGCAGAATTCTGTCTCAGCTAAAGCTAACTTTCACTTTGGTGGCAGCATTCTGTCTCAGCTAAAGCTAACAATAAATTATGACCCACTTTGGTGTCAGAATTCTGTCTCAGGTTAAACTAAATGCTGGATTTTTTTACCCTTTTTTCGTGGCCAGGACTAGATCAATGCCAACCCAATCCATGCAGAAATGGTGGTGTGTGTCTTTCTACAGCAAATTCATGTACTGATTATACATGCAATTGTCCAGGATGCTTTACGGGATTCTTCTGTGATATCCGTAAGTCATGTATTGTTTTTACATCATGTTTGATTTGAAATGGCATATTCCAGTTGTGAAAAAGACAAAATAAGTGAGTACTTTGGACACTAGGAGTGCTATTCCGAAATGAGGGCCACAATAGTTGAACACTCAGTGTTCCAAGGTAAAAGTCAATTTCAATCTCGGCCATTCTGATTAATTTGTTTGAGATGTTATAATTTTTAGGAACTTGCATAGTAACCTGTGTGTGTTTTTATTGACTGATTTTTTTTTACTGTGGAATTAAACATTTGTGTTTAAGTCTAATTTTCTATAAAAAAAAAATGGCATCAACTTGGAAGTTTCCAATTTTTATTTACCGGTATGTTTGACTGTTTATCTTTTCAGAGTTGGATCAATGTGATCCTAATCCATGCCTTAATAGTGGTACATGTGCACCAGTGCCAGGTTCCTGTAGTGACTATAGTTGTTTGTGTACATCATGTTATACTGGACCAAACTGTAACCAATGTAAGTCAAACAGTGTGTGTGTGTATGTGTGTGTGTGTGTGTGTGTGTGTGTGTGTGTGTGTGTGTGTGTGTGTGTGTGTGTGTGTGTGTATCATGTTATACTGGACCAAACTGTAACCAATGTAAGTCAGACAGTGTGTGTGTGTGTGTGTGTGTGTGTGTGTGTGTGTGTGTGTGTGTGTAAGTAATTTCACAATGGGATTTAAAAACACTTAGTAGATGTATACCCAGAAGGTGCAATTTGCATAATTATAGACTGAAAATACATGACAAATTGTGAACAATTTTGCAGCATATGTGCCAATTTCACCATCCAGGTATATATCTACCAGCTAAAAACCCAAGCAGGTCTTATCAAACCCCAACATTTGGTATGCTAAATTTGGATAAGAAAAAAACAGGAAATTACAAACTATTTAATAAGCCTGCAGACAGGTAGCAGAGTAAATTTATCTTCATACATGTATATGACAGTTTCTTTTCAAAAAGATTTTGAATTCTGTAATATCCACTAAAAAGAATTACTATATATGAATTTTGCCTTCTTATCTTTTGTGGTTTTATAAATTGCAGAAGTGTGATTTTGGCATGTAAATATAGACTACTATTTCTATATCCATGTAAATATAGACTACTATTTCTATGTCCATGTAAATATAGACTACTATTTCTATATCCATGTAAATATAGACTACTATTTCTATGTCCATGTAAATATAGACTACTATTTCTATGTCCATGTAAATATAGACTATTATTTCTATATCCATGTAAATATAGACTACTATTTCTATATCTCTGCATAAAAATGTCACATTCCTTTCCTGCATGTGCTGTGGCTACCTATTAACATTCAGGGTTGTCGAATGTCACCTGTACACCATATCCAGTGTTTTTACTAGTGTAGAATTACATGTGGTTCCTACAAATCTGAAGTAATTAGACTGAAATCTTTCAGAGTGGACAACAGCCATAGCATGAAAATGTTGAATCAGCTCTCTTTCAAGAGTAAATTACAGACTGTTGTAGAAGTTGGCACTTTAACCCACATTACAGTCTGCAGACAGTATGAGAGGATATGTTGTAAAATATGTTATAGCTTGTTAACCAATCAAATTGTATGTATCATGTTAAGCATATTATAATGTGGGATATTTAGTATTTATATTATATAAATTCAAACCAGGGTTGTTATATGGCAGTGTGTACAAGAATTACTAGACTGGCTAGATTAATGCCAAACAGGCATTCATCTGTCTGTCTGTCTGTCTGTCTGTCTGTCTGTCTGTCTGTCTGTCTGTCTGTCGGTCTGTGTCTGTTAAACCTATAGGAATTAGCCATGTCCACCACTTCCTCTTTGTCTATCTGTTATTGGGTAATTTTTTGTCATGCCTTTACCTGGTTTCATTCAAACCATAAACCTTCCACCGGGTCTATGTTCAAACCAGTCATTAAGTTGTTACTGAATGTGGTATATATATGTACAACAAATGTATATATTTCTGTCAACTGTCAATCTTAGAAAGTGTCAGTACACCTACCTCTGTGAAAGTAATCATATTTCTACTTTTTCAGAGGTAAATTCTGTGTTTGTAATGAAATGATTAGAGTGGTGCAGGTTAGTAAATGTCATATTTTGTACAACTCTTTCAGTGATAAACCCATGTTCATCAACTCCATGTCAGAATAATGGTCAGTGTTACCCAGTCCCTGGATCCTGTACTGAGGTGAACTGTCAGTGTTCTGGCTGCTATACTGGACAGCTCTGTGACACCTGTAAGTAAACAAATACTCATTTACATATCTATGTAATTACTGGTTGGCAACAATGTCATTTTACATGCTATCATAATGCACCTGGTGGAACGTGTTCTCATTTTTGACAAATATTGTAGTTCCACAGTGTTTATTGATAATATGCATAATTTGCATTCTGATTGTCAAGCAAAAGATAGTAGTGATACATGTCATACTGTCATCGTATTTGAAATTTTATATTTTATGCTTTTTTTTAATCTCCTTGTTCAAATCAGTATAAAGTATTCTGTAAATATATAACATACATAAAACTAAGAAGCTAAAATTCCATTTTATGGAAACATTAATGTTTGTAAGAGATGTTGATATTTATGCCTTATACATTTTAGAAGACAAAGAGTTTTCAATTTTCTACTCAAGAATTTAGGACTCTTTTCAGTCAAGTACTTTTACAATAATTTCTCCCTTTCCTGAATTTGCCAAGAAATTATAAAATGTTATTCAAATTTTGTTTTTCTGACAGTGTTGATCCCTTGTGACCCTAACCCCTGTGGTACAGGTCAATGCACCCCTCTAGGCTGTAACAACTACGCCTGTGATTGTCCGCCATGTTTCACGGGAACAAACTGTGATCGACGTAAGTAGCAGGAAGATATTCAATGTCAGTTTGATCAATAGCAATAGAAATGTGTTGTACATTTATTCCAAAGAGAAGTGCCATATGTAGTTACACATAGTAGACTATAACGATAATTACAGAATAGCCTAATGCTTGCTAAGTTGCCATACTAAGTGTAATTGCACATTTCTTGCCATGGTCACAGGGAGTGAAGTGCAGCAGAAAACAACAAAAGTATTATGATACAAGTCTGTAGTATACACTTTCTTTCTTGAAAGAATTTTCTTCTGTTTTCAATAAAAAATGACCTCCATGTCAAATGTAGAGATAACTGTCTTAAAACACTTTTTTTTTTAAATATTTGACTGTGATGTACTAGTCATTACTTGAATCAGATTTGTGCCATAAGTGTCTGTGTTTGTATAAAGCTATTGAAAACAAGAAGTATATGACCAGAAGACTATCTATAACATTTACAATCAAAGTTGATCATTTCACAATTAGGTCACAATTACACAATTACAATGTAGGTTGCTGTTTTACTTGATAGATGACTGAACACAACAGGTTTATTATAGATGAGAATCTGACAAACTGAATTGAATTTAAACAGAAAAGTCACAGTTCTGGTGTGTTCGGTAATACGAAGTGCTCTTGTGTAGCAAGTAAAACAATTATAGTAATGTTGGATTTTATATAGCGCTTTCCCACTTTGTACTCTCAGGGATTTACAATTATTACCCACTGGCATGGATCTATAGCGGCACAACAACCCTTTACTTCAACAACTCCCTGGGGAGCAGAAAATATTGCCTTGTCAGACGATGATCACTTGTTAATAATAATATTTTGGTGATCACTTCCTATTGTAACTCTATGTATATGTCATTACAAAAATTGTTTTGCAAGATGTAAAAACATTTTACTGTCTGCCTAATGACTCTATAAACTGATGTGGTTTCTGTAGAAATGTCAGAATGAATTTAATCAAACATACTCATCCCTTCTTTTCAGCTGTGGATTTGTGCCAGACTAACAATTTCTGTCAGAATGGTGGTCAGTGTTCAATGGACAATGACTGTACAGGAATTACATGTCAGTGTTTGGAATGCTTTGATGGTCCTTACTGTCAGTCACCAGTCAATATGTGTCAACCAGACAACCCATGTAAGAATGGTGGTTTCTGTTCGAGTAGCTGTCCAACGTTCTCCTGTCAATGTAGCCCTTGCTGGACTGGACCAACTTGTGAAATTGGTAAGCATTACCTCAGCTAGAATATGCTATTAGGGTGGCCCTTTTTATTTTTCTGTTTCTCATCTCCCTAATTTGCAGCTCCGACATTAGAAAAAAATCACTTTTTTTATTTCTGACCGACCGACCCCTGAGTTCAACACAGCAAGATTGTAAGGTTCAAACGAACATCAAACATTCCTCATGGCATCTACCCCCCTCCCCCCACCCCCACCCCCTTTGTTACGTCAGCGCAGCATGTGTCTTTCATGGCTAAAGTCGTTGAGGTTTGAGGGACAGGGCTCGAAATTAATGCCGTCGCGCGGTACATTTTGCTGTGATGTAATAGCTCAGAATATTTCTATCATTTTCAAAATTATGCTTAAAATTGGTAAAAGTCATATTGCATTCCTCAAAAACACAATTTCTTGACCAGTTTTTAGCTTTAAGTCAGTTGTATCATTGGGGAAATGACCAACTCCGTAATGGTAATGCGTTTCATGACCCATGACCTTGAAAATGAAATTATCACAGATTCACGTAGCATATAAGGCTCACGATGTTTGTTACAACTTACAAGCTTCAATTGTGTCATAAACACAGGTTTTAGGCATGGATGTTACAACAATTGTACAAAATGACTCAAAAAAAGCAGTGATAGCTGATCATTTAAATAGTTTCAGCATTGGAATGTTTGAATGTTTGCCAGTATCGACACTATGCAATGTCTTGCTATTGCTATTGCTAACATTAGTAACAACACTTACAAGTTACAGCAGACACGTAATGTATACTGTACTGTAAGGTCAACCAAGACTTGCATGGCATGTTACTGATGTTTACATTATTACCTTTATACAGTAAATCCCAAAGGAGTACTGAGTTCTAGAAATGTTTACTTGTTATCTGGATTATTTTGACAAGTTCACACTGAAGAAAAATGTTTCATAGAAGTAATGATGAAAATCACACAAGTGTTTCAAAAAGTTACATACTAAAGTTCAAATTGGATAACTTCAAAAAATTGCTAGCGATGTCATTAATAGGACGAATATATTAGTACTCCTGGTAAAATCATACAATAGTTCATGGCTACAGATATACACCCATCAGGATGATAAGTATTCATCTTCTTACAAAGTTGTTCTACAGACTTGTCAACCTTCAATTGCTAAAATGAAGGAAAGAGACCTGTAACAAGGAATTCAATAAAGAGAAGAGAAAAGAAGTTGTAGAGAGACTGACAGGACAGGAAGGGCAGCGAATAGAACTGAAATAATACATATTTTTTCCTTGCCCCTTTTTTTTTTTTATTCCACCCGCCGCCTGCCCCGCCTGACTATTCCACTGGAGATGAGAAACAAAACAAAAAAAGAAGGTCACCCTTAGAGAGACTAAGCAGAACTAACATTTATATGACTACAAGAGACAGTTTCTCATTGGCATCTTGTCCAGGTCTTGTTGTGGCAGGAGAAACTCTTCCAAGACTCTTAAATTTTGGGGCTTGAATGGAATTTTTTTGATGGTCAAGAATAGTACAATGTTAGAAAATTCTAAATTGGTATTATTAAGATTTTTAGCACAACTGAACTGAAGATTCAGTAGTGCTATAGGCATGGCAAAGTGTCTGTCTGTGTGGATGTGTGTGTGTGTGTGTGTGTGTGTGTGTGTGTGTGTGTGAACAACTTAAAGTCAAAAACTGCTGGACCGATTGCTTTGATATGTGGTGGTCATATTACTTCTAGTGTCTAGTTGGGAAATTGTTCAAATGAAAATGATTGCATATATTGTGAAGATAACAACAGGGATTAATAGACAATTGAATAAACATTCAAAAAATGTATGTAGATTTGCCTAACAACAAGACCACGCCCATAGCAACAGTCAAATAATCACATATATTGCAAAGATAAAACTGTACCAGTTGTGCTACAACGCCATTGGCGGTATTTTTTCTAACTGTACTAATGTGTACAATTCATCCTTAGCTGTGGACATGTGTACCAATGATGCCTGTAAGAATGGCGGCACATGTACCAACTTCTGTACATCATTCATCTGTACCTGTCCGAACTGTTACTCCGGAACTGACTGCTCAATCTGTAAGTAACATATCCTGTCCTCCCCATTCTGTATGATAATGAATTTGTCCAACACAATAAACAAAAAGGGATTATACCAAATCTGGGAGTTTGGTTTAGGAGTGTATAGAACCAGACTGAAAGTGCCAAAGCTGATCAAGACTACTCATTGATGGTGCTGTGTAAACTGGCTTGTGTCCATATGTAAACAGAATGAATAACAGTCTGGACCATTTACTCATTTTGCCAACAATTGTAACTTTGTGGTATGCTATGTAATCATTCAAGCTTCACCAAGTACAACAACAATGTCAAAATGAAAACAACAGTTGAATTATAAAAATGGTTGCAGCTACAGCTTATGATGTATGTTACCTTGTGATGTAAGTTGGTGGCCTTGGTACTCTAAGCAAATTGTATAGTGTTAATTGTTGTTGTTGTTGTTGTTGTTGTTGTTGTTATCATTGTTACATACAGATAGGAAAAAGTGATTGAAAAACAATGAAAACTTAACTGCATAGTATGCAATGAATATATTATATGTTACATCCATAAATATTAAAAGTTACTTTTTGTCAACAGTTACTGATCCTTGCAATACCAACAGTTGTCAAAATGGTGGAACCTGTGCTGGAATACCAGGATCATGTACAGAGTTTACATGTGTTTGTCCACAGTGCTTTACTGGGCTAAGATGCAACATCCGTAAGTTTCTGTGGGAGTCCATTTTCATATATTTTCATGCAAGATGTTTGTTTCTTTAAGATATGTTAGACATTATGTGTGTCAAGTTGTTTGATGTGGGATGTGTTAGACATTCTAGAGTGTATGTCAAGTTGTTTGACGTGGGATGTGTTAGACATTCTGTGTATGTCAAATTGTTTGATGTGGGATGTGTTAGACATTCTGTGTATGTCAAGTTGTTTGATGTGGGATGTGTTAGACATTCTGTGTATGTCAAATTGTTTGATGTGGGATGTGTTAGACATTCTGTGTATGTCAAGTTGTTTGATGTGGGATGTGTTAGACATTCTGTGTATGTCAAATTGTTTGATGTGGGATTTGTTAGACATTCTGTGTATGTCAAATTGTTTGATGTGGGATGTGTTAGACATTCTGTGTATGTCAAATTGTTTGATGTGGGATGTGTTAGACATTCTGTGTATGTCAAGTTGTTAGTCCCCGCAGACGAAGTCCGGAACGGGGACTTATGGATTGGGTTCCGTCTGTCCGTCCGTGCGTCCGTCCGTCTGTCCGTCCGCAGCCGTTTCTTGGAGATGCCTGGACCGATTTTTTTCAAACTTGGTACAGGGGCAACATGCTATGGCATACATATGCACGTCAATTTGTTTTATGATACGATCCAATATGGCCGCCTAGCAGCCATTTTGTTTGCGAATTTTCCCTGTCTAAAGCCATAACTCAGACATGCTTTAACAGATCTCATTCAAAGTTGGTATTAGGACAGTGTTCTATGACATACATGTGCATATTCATTGTTATCATGATACGATCCAATATGGCTGCCTAGCAGCCATTTTGTTTGCGAATTTTCCCTGTCCAAAGCCATAACTCAGACATGCTTGAACAGATCTCATCCAAAGTTGGTATTAGGACAGTGTTCTATGACATACATGTGCATATCCATTTTCATCGTGACATGATCCAATATGGCTGCCTGGCAGCCATTTTGTTTGCGAATTTTCCATGTCCAAAGCCATAACTCAGACATGCTTGAACAGATCTCATTCAAAGTTGGTATTAGCACAGTGTTCTATGAAATAACATGTGCTTATCCATTTTCATCGTGATACGATCCAATATGGCTGCCTGGCAGCCATTTTGTTTGCGAATTTTCCATGTCCAAAGCCATAACTCAGACATGCTGAACAGATCTCATTCAAAGTTGGTATTAGGACAGTGTTCTATGACATACATGTGCATATTCATTGTTGTCGTGATACGATCCAATATGGCCGCCTGGCAGCCATTTTATTTGCAAATTTTCCATGTCCAAAGCCATAACTCGGACATGCTTGAACAGATCTCATTCAAAGTTGGTATTAGGACATTGTTCTATAACATACATGTGCATATCCATTTTCGTTGTGATACGATCCAATATGGCTGCCTGGCAGCCATTTTATTTGCAAATTTTCCATGTCCAAAGCCATAACTCAGACACGCTTGAACAGGTCGTCGTCCCCCCCCCCCCCATACCCGACCATCCTTTATTGTTGAATGGTTTATTCCATCATGTCATCTTGAAGAGTAGGCATGTTCCATGTCCAACGAGCAGACACAACATATCCAAGTCTGTTTGATTTAGGTTCACAAGTGTTGTTGCGTGATCAGAGTAGTGATATCAAGAAAATGACAACATAAACTGCCAGTTCCTTAAAACCCAATCATAGCGGGGACTGTGTCATTCTCAATGACTTGTTTGATGTGGGATGTGTTAGACATTCTGTGTATGTCAAGTTGTTTGACGTGGGATGTGTTAGACATTCTGTGTGTCAAGTTGTTTGATGTGGGATGTGTTAGACATTCTGTGTATGTCAAATTGTTTGACGTGGGATGTGTTAGACATTCTGTGTATGTCAAATTGTTTGACGTGGGATGTGTTAGACATTCTGTGTATGTCAAGTTGTTTGATGTGGGATGTGTTAGACATTCTGTGTATGTCAAATTGTTTGATGTGGGATGTGTTAGACATTCTGTGTATGTCAAGTTGTTTGATGTGGGATGTGTTAGACATTCTGTGTATGTCAAATTGTTTGATGTGGGATGTGTTAGACATTCTGTGTATGTCAAATTGTTTGACGTGGGATGTGTTAGACATTCTGTGTATGTCAAATTGTTTGATGTGGGATGTGTTAGACATTCTGTGTATGTCAAATTGTTTGATGTGGGATGTGTTAGACATTCTGTGTATGTCAAGTTGTTTGATATGGGATGTGTTAGACATTCTGTGTATGTCAAATTGTGAAGATTTTGTTAAAGTTTGTAAGAAATGAATACTAAGATAAAAAGAGTAGTGATAATTCAGCACAAATTAATATGTATATCAGTATGCTGATAGGTATTATTTCTCATTGTCAGCGGTGAGTGCGTGCACAGATGCTGCATGTCTAAATGATGGTACATGCGTACCACAGTCAGGCTCCTGTACAGCATATAGTTGTGCTTGTCCCGGCTGTTATACTGGCACTTACTGTGAAACATGTAAGTTGATATCTTTATTTGATGTATTAGAAGTATACTCCAAATTATATCAACACTTTCTGTAGGTTTTGGTTATGTTAATAGTAATGTGCCCCCCCCCCCCCCAGTAAAACTGACTGTTTTTCGCTTTTGTTTTATTAATCAAGAATTATGATAAAAGTAAATTATATACCCTAGTTTACCTAAGTGTACCTGAGTAGAATACAAATTTAAATGTTGTATTTCTACCAAACTTCAAAGACTTTGGATATACCAATGTTTAAGATATTATTTCCATATTATATTGTAATATGTTAGTATATCTGAAAGTGTTGTCTTTCCTCATATTGTAATAAGTTAGTATATCTGAAAGTGTTGTCTTTATCTCCTCATATTGTAATAAGTTAGTTTATACGTCACCTGTCACCAATCTTGCATTCTGATTGGTCGAAAGCCCTGCAGATACACAGGCGTATTTTTCACCAACAGCCGTATTTTTGCTTGTTGTATCACGTGATCACTGCACGTCCCCTTGTAAACAAACCGAGCAGACAACTAGAAATACAGCTATAACCAACATTTCCAAATGCCAAATTTATTGTCAACCGTATGAAGTATCATCGTTGTATACATTGTAACAAGTCTTTGAACTGTATGTTTTGTGTCGATTGTCACGCGATCGTGAACATAAATTCCTAAATCTATGAAGGATATCAAAATTACCACCACAGAGGGTGCAAATTTTGCTTAAATAGAACAACAAAGTATATCACGAACATTTCTGTACATTTAATGGAATACAGTACGCAAAACAAAGACGCACTCATTTTTCTGCTGAAGGTTATAAGTTTGAATATATCTTTGAGTGATATGCAAATAGTAAACATTACGTCATACTACTGAGCAAACGCACACTCTGATTGGGTGATAAAGTTAAGGCTGAGATGTAAACAACTGCACTGCAGTCATTAGAGAAGTATGTGATACTACGCTCAACAGTATAACGCGGAAGTGATTTTGTTTTAAAATGAAACAGCATTTTTAGACATTCAAAAATTGAATTTCGTAGTCGCAGGTGACGTATAAGTATGTTATTTGCCAAATACGGTTCCACATCTTGCTGCTCGAGGTAATTTTTCCGGTATAACGGCTCGCCTCCGGCTCTCCGTTATTACCGGAAAAATTACCTCTTGCAGCAAGATATGGAACGGTATTTGGCAAATAACATCTACATATCTGAAAGTGTTGTCTTTATCTCCTCATATTGTAATAAGTTAGTATATCTGAAAGTGTTGTCTTTATCTCCTCATATTGTAATAAGTTAGTATATCTGAAAGTGTTGTTTTTATCTCCTCGTATTGTTATAAGTTAGTATATCTGAAAGTGTTGTTTTT
The DNA here is from genome assembly GCF_964340395.1 of Glandiceps talaboti. NCBI lineage: Eukaryota > Metazoa > Hemichordata > Enteropneusta > Spengelidae > Glandiceps > Glandiceps talaboti. Next base: position 28,235,941 of record NC_135553.1, read on the forward strand.
ATCTCCTCATATTGTAATAAGTTAGTATATCTGAAAGTGTTGTTTTTATCTCCTCATAGTGTAATTAGTTAGTATATCTGAAAGTGTTGTTTTTATCTCCTCATATTGTAATATCAAAAACTTGTATAGCATTCGCAATTTTGTTATTCTAATCAATGTGTCTCACAGAAGTATATTTATAATGATGTAATATAGTTGTATCAATTACTTTATTAGCACAACTGAACTGAGGTTCAGTAGTGCTATAGGGATTGCCTGGCGTCTGTGTGTGTGTGTGTGTGTGTGTGTGTGTGTGTGTGTGTGTGTGTGTAAACAACTTAAAGTCAAAAAATGCTAACCCGATTGCCATGACATTTGGTGGGTGTATTACCTTGGGTGTCTAGCTGGGAAATTGTTCAAATCAAAATGATCCTACCACCGGTTCGTGATTTGGGTCAAAAATTGTGATTTTTGGTAAAAAAACTTAAACTCCAAAACTACTGGGCAGATTGGGCTGAAATTTGGGTGAAACATTCTTCAGGGTGTTTTTACTAAGAATTGTTCATGATATGATGGTCCCATCAGTGATATGCAAATTAGGGCTAAAAATGTATCTTTTTGGTCAAAAATCTATCATTCCAAAACAACTGAGCAGATTGGGCTGAAATTTAATGGGAAATTCAATGCATTTAGGGGGATGTATGGAAGAAGAAATATTAAGTATACAATGATTCCATGAATGATATGCAAATTAGGTGTAAAAATGTTCATTTTTGGTCAAAAACTTATATCTCAAAAAGTACATGGTCAATGAGTCTTATTCTGCATGCTATTCTGCAGATTTTCTTCAAAACATGTTGACAAAATTGGTCCTAGCAACCATTGCCACACCGTTAGCAACAACCAAATGGCAGTATATTTTGGTTAAATAACAACATCTTCTGGTAGACAAGTGAGTAAACATTCAAAAAATGTATGCAAATATCCCTAGCAACCATGACCACGCCCATAGCAACAGCCAAATGGTCGTGTATTTAACAAAGATAACAACAGGGATTAATAGCCAATGGAATAAATATTCAAAAAATGTATGTAAATTTGCCTAGCAACAAGACCATGCCCATAGCAACAGCCAAATGATCATGTATATTGTGAAGGTAGCCAGGAATTGAAAGACAAATGAAGAAACATTCAAAAAATGTATGCAAATGTGCCTAGCAACAAGACCAGACCCATAGCAACAGCCAAATCATGTATATTGCAAAGATAACAATGGGGATTAATAGACAATTGAAAAAACATTTAAAAAAATATATAAATTTGTCTAGCAACATGACCATGCCCATAGCGACAACCAAATAATCATGTATATAAAAAAGATATCAAACAGGAATTGGAAGACAAATTAATAAACATTCAAAAAAATGTATGCAAATGTGCCAAGCAACAAGGCCATACCCATAGCAACAGCCAAATAATCACATATATTGTGAAGATAACAGGGATTAATAGACAATTGATGAACAAATGTATGTAAATTTGTCTAGCAACAAGAGCATGCCAATAGCAACAGGCAAATGATCACGTATATTGCAAAGATAATGTCAGGAATTCATACACAGGTGAACAAAAACATTATAAAATGTATGCAAATATATCTAGCAACATGACCATGCCCATAGCAACAGCCAAATGATCGTGTATATCGCAAAGATAGCAACATGGTTGGATAGGCAACTGGATTCAGCAAATCAACACCTATTGTTAGCATGGATTAGCATATGGATAAACATTTTTAAAAACTGTACAGTTGTGCTACAACGCCATATTGGCGATATTTTTTACAAGGTAGATTTATATTAAGGATTACAAATGAATGTATTTTTTCTCTGTCTCCTTACTCCAATAACCTAACACAACAGTGCAAGATCCCTGCCAAAATCAACCATGTCAAAATGGAGGAACTTGTAATTTAATGCCAGGATCATGTACATTGTACACCTGTACTTGCCCTGAGTGTTTTACTGGCTTTAATTGTGATAGATGTGAGTATAGTGTAACATTTTTATTTCTCATAATTTCAGAAACATAACAGACCATTGTAAACAGAATGGCAAATTATGTGATGTTTGTGTATGATTAGTCCATATCACATTTTACTGAATGGCATCCATATTTGTAGTAAACAATAATCATGATTTACTATGTAACTCAAAAAACTGTAGTACATAGAGACTTTATTCAATTCTCTATTATCAGGCTTTGAAGACTTTGACCTTAACCCCGACGTACCTTCTATAAATTATCAAAATCAAGCCACTTCTTGCATATATCACATGTCCATGCAGATACTTTCGTGTGTTATATAAATCATGTTTGTAGGTGAAATAAAGGAAAAGTAATATACACAAGCAATATTTTTGTGCTCATATCAATTTTTAACGACTACCATATTTGTCGTTGAAAATCAATATTACTACATAACTCACAAACCATAATACATAGAGATTCCATTGATATGTTTGCACCCATATTATCAGGTACAAGCACCACGATCAATTATCCAAATCAAGTTATATATTGTATTCAAGTGTGAGACTAATTTTGTCTGTAATCTTTTTCATCTTGGCCATATTAAATAAAGAACAACAATAAACACCAAGTGCTCCAAAAGTAAGATTAAGAACTCTAAATCTTACAGGAATGCCAAGTGGAAATAAGATATTTGAAGAAAAAACAACTCTTTTTGCATTTAATATATTATCTTATGTCAGATCCTTTAATTTATTTCCAATATTGTATTTTATTTTTAGTTTTGGATCCTTGTCAAACAAACCAGTGCTTCAATGGAGGAACGTGTGTACAACGTGACTGTACAAACTATATATGTACTTGTGCCGAGTGTTACCGTGGAGATAGCTGTTTAGAATGTATGTCAAATTTTACACTATTGCCATTTGGTTTATTTGTATCAATAATTGCATGTAAATATTTGGGTTAGAAATGTATGGTTGACGGTATTATAATTAATATTATCACATAAATACGGGCATATCTTCTACTGTGTGACGTCAAACAGGGGGTGATTTCAGAGCATATCACCCCTGTTCTATTTTTCCCGTACTGTTCGAGTGTTCAGGCCAATCCTACGCTACGATCAAGTTTATCGTAATAATTATGTGCTTTCAAAACGTAAATGCACACATTACATTACACGTATCCTTGGATGGCATGAGGTTGATACTTAGAGTTTTATTCTATTTAATGATCATGTAGATTATTGATTTCGCAGCCGGCAACTTCGGGCAAGCTTGCTTCCGATTTTCCGTCGAGCTCAGATCTCCGAACTTACACAACCCGAGAAAATATGTTTAAAATGACGGCACAAAAGTCGTAATAGACAAATTCTACTTCCATTTTAAAATAAATTCAATATTACATGTACATCGCAAGGTTATAACCGACAATTTTGGTTGAAAAACCACAGAACAGTATGACCGATATCGTATTTATGGTAAGCTTGACCTCGTGACAGGTCACGCGATTATGTAATTTGCATAGCTGTCGGGCGCAATTTTTTAATACGTGATGAAGAATATAGTGCGATGAAATGATGCAGTATTCGTAAAATACGATTTAAAATTTTAGAGAAATATGGGGGTATACTTAGTTATGTGATAAATATATAATTCCATGAAATCAATATTAGTTTTACGTCATAATGCTCCTCGTATGATTCCACGGACTACACATTCTTGCCTACTGGCTCAAATTTGTATTAGTCCGCGGAATCATACTCAGAGCATTATGATGTAAAACTAACATTGATTTCATGGGATTATATATAAATAGCATGTCATATAGTTGGATATTGTTAATATATATATCATGAAATAATTAGTGGAACAGTATACTATTTCTATGTCATGTAGACTAGAAATAATCTTTCAAAACTGCACTGTCCTGTTCTACTCTGGTTTTGCAACTGTGCTGTACGGATGTCACAAGTTAGAGTGTTACCAGTTTTAATTGCATATTTCTACTCAAGTTCAATAAATGGATTAAAAGCATACTTGCTACAGTAACTGTAGAAGTAATTCTGGTCTATTTTTCCTACTTTAACCATAGAGCCTTTAACTGCTATGTCTCCTATATCTATGATTTCATTTGTCAATACTTGTCGTCTCAGTTACAGAAAATAGTTACTTAATTGTGACTGATTACTTTTTGCAAATATTAAGTAGAACCTGTAGGAAGGCATTTCTCCACAAGCTCAAATTTAAAAAAAATTATTATAAATTACCAAATCTCAATAATAATTCTCCATTTTGCTGCATATAAAATATTCCATTTTTCTGCATTTTTCCTCTGACAACAGTTATCAACCCATGTGAAAGTGAGCCATGTGAGAATGGTGGTTTCTGTATACCACAGCAAGGATCATGTACTGGGTTCTCATGTAGTTGTACAGCTTGCTACAGAGGAGATCGCTGTAACATCCGTAAGTTTGTCTTACATTCCTTTTATGGTAGAAAGTACATATTTATTTATGTTAGAATTCCTGGAATAAACACAAAGCAATTATATGTTATTCAAAAATAGTGTGATAATCTGACTATCAGGAAGTGTACTTTATCATTTCTCATCATATTCTTTATAAGACTCAGTGTGTTACAACCCTTAACAGAGGTGTAAAAAACCCACAAGCCAAACGTTGGGCTGGAATCACAATAAAATACCATGTACTAGCAGTTAGCCTTTGATTTATTTATAACTTACTGAACTTTAATATAATGAAACCACTTTTTATTAGATCTTACACATGTACATATACATCATAATTACAGAAATCACTTGTTTTGATCTTGAGAGAAATATTAAATGTTGTCATATATAATCAGATATATATCTAAAATGTCGCAGCCTTTTTAGCCTTGTTTACTTTGTAATGTTTTGTTTTACCTTTTAACCACATTTTGAGTATTGTAAAGTGCACTGAGACACAGTGTAGTGCGCTTTTTAAGAAATTAAATTATTATTAGTAGTAGTATTAAAATGCAACCCTTTTTAGCACAACTGAACTGATTAAGGTTCAGTAGTGCTATAGGCATGGTGCAGTGTCTGTCTGTGTGTGTATGCATGCATGTGTGTGCATGTGTGTGTAAGTGGACGACTTAAAAGTCAAAAACCACCAGACCAATTGCCTGGGTATTTGGTGGGGACATTACTTTTGGTGTCTAGTTGGGAAATTGTTTCTCTGAACTTTGGTTGGAACTTGGTTGGAACTTAGGTGTGCGTAGATTAAGATTTGTTCATGACATGATGATTCCATCAGTAATATGCAAAATTAGGGCTGAAAATGTGTAATTTTGGTAAAAAATTATTAATTCCATACCTGCTAAGCAGATTGGGTTGAAATTTAATGAGGATGCATTTGGGGTTGGCGCATAGATGAAGAAATATCAAGCATATAATGATCGCATCAGCGATATGCAAATTAGGTGTACAAATGTGAATTTTGGTCAAAAACTGATATGTCTTGGTCAGTGAGACCTAAATTTGGTGAGATGTTGCTAGAAGTGTTATTCTACAGATTTCATTCAAAGACAGGCAAACCTAAACAGCCACTGAAATGATGTGGTATTTCACAAAGCTTACATAGAGATTCTTAGACAAGTGAGCAAACATTCAAAAAGTGTATCAAATATGTCTGGCAACAAGACTACACCCATAACAACAGCTAAATTATCACATATATTGCAAAGATAACAGGGATTAGTAGACATATGAATATTAAACTTTCAAAAAATGTCTGCAGATGTACCTAACAACAACTCCATGACCATAGCAACAGCCATATGGTGATGTATATTGCAAAGATAACAACAGGGATTAATAGACAAGTGAGCAAACATTCAAAAAATGTATGCATATATGTCTAGCAACATGACAACGCCCATTACAACAGCTAAACATTTGCATATATTGCAAAGATAACAACAGGGTTGGATAGACAACTGGATAGTCATTCAGCAAATGAACACATATTGTTAGCATGGATCAGCATGTGGGTAAACATTTTTAAAAACTGTACAGTTGTGCTACAATGCCATTGCCACTATTTTTTTTACTTTGTTACAGCGGTTGATGCATGTTCACCCAACCCTTGTCTTAATGATGGTCAGTGCCAAGCTGGAGGCAATTCATGCTTTGACTATACGTGTACATGTGAAAATTGCTATACAGGATTTGTTTGTGACACATGTAAGTTAAGATCTTTTGTAAGGGGGATGGATGTGTGTGTGTGTGTGTGTGTGTGTGTGTGTGTGTGTGTGTGTGTGTGTGTGTGTGTGTGTGTGTGCACGTGCACGTGTGTGCACTTGCACCTGTTTAAAAGAAAAAAGTCATCTAAGTCACAGTGACAATTGTAAGATTATGGTGGCAACTGTAACAGAGTTCATGTTCCACTAAGCTGGTTCTAACCATGCAAGAAAGTACACCACGTACCAAATGATAGTTTTCAATGCTTCTGTGTTTACACTGACAGCTATGACAACATGAGTCGCATTGGTAACTTGAGCTAGAGATACAAATAATGTATGACATGAATTCAAAAGTCCTTAAAATAAATAATGGTTTTTATATAGCGCTTTCCCACGCTGTGCTCAAAGCGCTTTACAATAGATCAGCCTGGATTTGAATTTGTTTAGCCTGCTCCGATCATTGCATAATAGTATGCACACATAATCAGTTAGACAGACACAGACATGCATACAGACAGACAGACAGACAGACACATGATACATATAATATAGTATTTTGTATCACAAAGTACGTTTACATATTGTGTCAGTCAGACTGATTGTGTGTGTGTGTGTGTGTGTGTGTGTGTGTAATATTTGCAGGATTCCAACCAATTGACCTAGTACATTAATTATTATGTTGACTGATCACAAAGGAAATATCATAGGAAATATCATAGGTCTGTTTCCTCGAGGGACTGTGGGCTACCCCAACACAGACTATAAACAATTTGTGTTCAGGTGACCCACAAGCCCGAGAGAAACTGGCCTATTATGTTGCAATTGAGCATAATCAGTCAACATATGTTTTGTAACACACCACATCATTTATCACAATGTATGTTGTACCTAAAAGGTATACGGTACATGTACACTGTAGGGTTTCCATATACGGTACATGTACACCTTAGGGTTTCCATATACGGTACATGTACACCTTAGGGTTTCCATATACGGTACATGTAGACCTTAGGGTTTCCATATACGGTACATGTAGACCTTAGGGTTTCCATATACGGTACATGTACACTGTAGGGTTTCCATATACGGTACATGTACACTGTAGGGTTTCCATATACGGTACATGTACACTGTAGGGTTTCCATATACGGTACATGTACACTGTAGGGTTTCCATATACGGTACATGTACACTGTAGGGTTTCCATATACGGTACATGTAGACCTTAGGGTTTCCATATACGGTACATGTACACTGTAGGGTTTCCATATACGGTACATGTACACTGTAGGGTTTCCATATACGGTACATGTACACTGTAGGGTTTCCATATACGGTACATGTACACTGTAGGGTTTCCATATACGGTACATGTACACTGTAGGGTTTCCATATACGTTACATGTACACTGTAGGGTTTCCATATATGGTACATGTACACTGTAGGGTTTCCATATACGTTACATGTACACTGTAGGGTTTCCATATACGGTACATGTACACTGTAGGGTTTCCATATATGGTACATGTACACTGTAGGGTTTCCATATACGGTACATGTACACTGTAGGGTTTCCATATACGGTACATGTACACTGTAGGGTTTCCATATACGGTACATGTACACTGTAGGGTTTCCATATACGTTACATGTACACTGTAGGGTTTCCATATACGGTACATGTACACTGTAGGGTTTCCATATACGTTACATGTACACTGTAGGGTTTCCATATACGGTACATGTACACTGTAGGGTTTCCATATATGGTACATGTACACTGTAGGGTTTCCATATACGGTACATGTACACCGTAGGGTTTCCATATACGGTACATGTACACTGTAGGGTTTCCATATACGGTATATGTACACCGTAGGGTTTCCATATACGGTACATGTACACCGTAGGGTTTCCATATGACAACAGTAAAGGTAGTTCAAAAAACAACGCAAGAATCTGCAAAAGTTTACTCCTTTAATAATTACCAACTTTGTTCATTCCAAATCCTTTCTGACACATTAGTGGCAAAGTTTTCAGAAAATTGTAAAAGTTGTGAAGTTTCCGGTTAGCATCTACTTTGTCAGCATAAGATGATGTCATATTTGTCAACTGTGAAAATATGTATGCATGTGCACATGATGTCATCAGTTTTTGTGATGATGCCTGTACGGGCTGACCAATAAATGCCACTTGCGCTGAACAGTGTAAAAATTCTACATACCATGTATAGACAAATCTCAACATAGGAAAGGGACTAGGTGTGTTACAATCTATATTGTTTATATTGCAGTACTTGATCCATGCCAGCCAAATCAGTGTTATAATGGAGGTACCTGTACTGCTGTACCTGGCACATGTGACCAATTCACCTGTACATGTCCTGAATGTTATACTGGGTCTAACTGTCTGCAAGGTATGCAAGTAGATGAGTTACCTTCCTGGAAAGCAAAGTGATATCAAAAATGGGAAAACTGAGCTTCTGAAGTTTTTTTTATATCTATTTTGATTGTCTGTCTATGATTGTATAGATTTTGCAAGATTAACAAATAAAAGATTAAATCAGTTTTGGTTATTTTGTGTTAAACAGCTGTACGAGCCTGTGACAACAGTCCATGTCAAAATAGTGGTTTCTGTATACCTGTTGCTGGCTCCTGTACTGAAACACAGTGTTCTTGTCAAAGCTGCTTTACTGGTACCTTCTGTGAAACATGTAAGTCTAATTAATTTTACATTTAAAAATGAGAATGCTTTATTATTGTCAGCATTGTTAATTGCTAAGTGGTTAGCTGATGTGCCTCTTACCCAGGAATGTCTGGGTTTAATTAAAGTTTCCTAGGTCTGTATGTAAGAAGGGTGATGTTCAGTTTGACTCTATTGAACAATGCACATTTTGTCCATTTTTCCCCTACTTTAACACTAGGCCATCAGAGTGCTGGTCAACAAGGAACATTTAACAAATATCCTAATCTATTGGACCAGTAAAAGTGTTATCATTATTATTTAACTTGCAATAATCCATTGGAAATAAACACAGGAATTGATGTTGGTGTTTTTTCCCAAAATCGATGTAGATGGCCATCTCATTAACTTTAGTATCATTTATTATATTAGCCCCAAAGGGCAAAGCCCAATGGGGACTACTACTTTGGGTCCTGTCCGTTCGTCCATCCGTCTGTCCTTCTGTCTGTCCTTCCATGTCCACGTGTATCTCCAATATGCATACGCCAATTTTATCCAAACCTGGTACAAATGTCAGATGTTATGAAGGGCATATGCATGTCACTTGGTTTTACAACCATCATTACAACATGAAATGGTGGCCATATTTGTCGTAAATAATCACACTTTGCCCAATAATTCTTGAAGTTTACAGATAGCGACCTTATTCTAGTGTCTTCACCCATGTTATCAACCATGAGCTTTTTATTGGCACATTGACTTTTGACCTTGACCTCCATCTTTAAGGTTAAATAGCCATATTATTGTCAAAGTGTATGTATATCTCTGATATGCATGGACTGATTTCAACCAGACTTTGTACAAATGTCAGATGCTATAGTCTTTATATATACATCACTTTGTTTAACAATCCCCACAATAACAGCAAAATAGCACCATGTTTGTCATAAATATTCACATTTTGTCCGAGAACTCTTGACGCTTAACAGATAGAGACCCTATTCAAGTGCTATTGTCGTGGTTATCAATGACGAGCTTTCTAATGACACACTGACTTTTGACCTTGACCTTCATCTTCAGGGTCAAATAATAGCTATGTCTTTCTATTTTGAAATCATTAAGATAATATAAATATTAATGCTAATGTGCCTGAAATTGTCAAGGATCTACACATAATAGATAAGAAATGAACAACCCTTTCAGGTGTTGTCAGTGTATATTTTTGATTGCCTTAAAGGCCATCGATGCCATAGTTGTTGTCCTTTTTGAAATGAAAGCCTGTGACATAATGTACAAACTAAAGAACTTGTTGTATCACTGCAAGAAATACTTTTTGGGGAGCTATGTCTTCCATGAAGGCTTGTTGTACATGTAACTGCAAAATGATAGCTATAATCTAACTCACCATACGTTTGTCTCCATAGCAGAAATCAAGGTTACTTTGAAATATCCACAAAAAGAGGTAAATTTCACATTTTAGTTTACTTCTCATTTCAGTACAAGATCCTTGTCAAACCCAGCCATGCAGAAATGGGGGCACATGTACATCACAACCAGGTTCTTGTACACAATTCAACTGTCAATGTCCAGGTTGTTATACTGGTCTAACCTGTCAAACATGTAAGTACAGACACACAAAATCATGAAGATGACATTTTCATGACAAATATTTGCATATTAAACTTATCATTTTTGAACCAAACATTTGATATGAATACATAGATTGTTTTACTGGATGCTTATAATCCAAAATGAATTTAAAACATTTCAAAAAGTTACAGAAAAACATAAATTGTTGTGAATTTTATGATTTATACTGAATTCCCATACTATTACATTATTGATAAAAACTAGATTCCAATATTAAAGGTAACTTGACGATTACTAAAGTACATAATCTGTTTGTATTTTGCCTCCCACAGTAATCAATCCATGCCAGGCTTCACCCTGTACAAATGGTGGCCAGTGTGTACAGTCTACAGACACCAATAATTGTAATCTCTATACCTGTGTCTGTGATAACTGTTTTACTGGTGACAATTGTGAAATACGTAAGTCAGAATTATCTATCAATGTAAACATATTAGATTGTTGTCTACATGAAATGTGTCTCATTGATAATACTCACACTATTAATAGTCACCATGCTTCTTCTTCTTCTTCTTCTTCTTCTTCTTCTTCTTCTTCTTCTTCTTCTTCTTCTTCTTCTTCTTCTTCTTCTTCTTCTTCTTCTTCTTCTTCTTCTTCTTCTTCTTCTTCTTCTTCTTCTTCTTCTTCTTCTTCTTCTTCTTCTTCTTCTTCTTCTTCTTCTTCTTCTTCTTCTTCTTCTTCTTCTTCTTCTTCTTCTTCTTCTTCTTCTTCTTCTTCTTCTTCTTCTTCTTCTTCTTCTTCTTCTTCTTCTTCTTCTTCTTCTTCTTCTTCTTCTTCTTCTTCTTCTTCTTCTTCTTCTTCTTCTTCTTCTTCTTCTTCTTCTTCTTCTTCTTCTTCTTCTTCTTCTTCTTCTTCTTCTTCTTCTTCTTCTTCTTCTTCTTCTTCTTCTTCTTCTTCTTCTTCTTCTTCTTCTTCTTCACTTTTAAGCCTGTAATTCCCTTTTCTGTAGGGTGGTATGTCCTTTGCAGTATGTGAGTGAAATCATACACCCTCCGTGGGTGGCGGGTCTATGGTGAAATACATGCAACATGAACATAATTATCTCAATGTCATTGTGTTTAGGGGTATGTAAAAACCAATCCCTCCTTCCCATATATATATATATACAGAAGTGCCTATTATTGTTAACTGTCAATAAAAGGAGGTTTTGGAATACCAAGCATTTGTCACCAGTTGTTACCAACAGGTTGCTTCATCAATATAAAAAATAGTGCACAGTAACTCTTAGTTTTGATTAATTTTTAGCACAACAGAACTTCTTAGGTTGAGGAGTGCTATAGGCATGGCAAAGTGTCTGTCTGTCGTCTGTCTGTCTGTGTGGATATGTGTGTGTGTGTGTGTGTGTGTGTGTGTGTGTGAACAACTTAAAGTCTAGAACTATTGGACTGATTACCATCATGACATTTGGTGGGTGTATTATCTTGGGTGTCTAGTTGGGAAATTGTTCAAATCAAAATGATCTTACCACTGGTGTGTGATTTGGATAAAAAGAATGTGATTTTTGGTCAAAATACTTAAACTCAAGTACTGGGCAGATTGGTCTGAAATTTAATGGGAACATTCTTAGATTATTATAAAGAGTTGTTCATAACATGATAAGCCTGTCAGTGATATGAAATTAGGTATAAATAAAAATGTGTATTTTTGATCAAAAACCTTTAATTCCAAACTACTGAGCAAATTTGTCCGGTTGGAACGTTCTTCAGGGTGTTTATATTATGAAATGTTCATAACATGATGATCCCATCCCAAATTAGGTCTAAAAATGTGACTTTTTGGTCAAAAATCAATCGTTCCAGAATTACCAAGGAGATTTGCCTGAAATCTGGGCATGTGTAGATTAACCTGTTTTTACTATCGCAAAAAAAGTTCTGGATTTGTACATTGTACATGTTGATTTTGAAGTTATGGTTTTGGACTTAGTTGTAAACTGCCAGGAGTGTCTCATAACTCTTGCTGAACCATTATTGGTTATAGCCTACGTATTACCTATTAGCTTGGTATTAGTGACTGTAACTGAACTTGAAGTGTGTCCTGCATGTAGTGAGTATCTGTTATCATTACCGTGTTGCTTTATGCTTGACAGTATGCCGCAACATCAATCTTAGGGGCTGTGTCATTTTAAAACTGATGCACAAGAAACATAACTTTTTCGTTTTAGTTTAAATCCCCTCTCCCCCTCAACATGAAATGGGAAAATGAACGACCTGTCCTACATGTATGTTTATATCATATACCATGACATCGATAAACACAACAAACTCTAGTTGCAATTCAAATTGTACTCGTAAAACATTTAACTGTCTCTGCAAAACATAGTTTCAACTAGAAATTGTATTTACCAGTTCTCATGCTTTTTAGCCTTCAAGTTGTTTCTGTTGAGTCATTTTTATTTGCACGTTTCCATGATTTATACACGTTGATTTTGATTGTCGCACCATGACTCGGACAGTGATGAACACGCGTACATTAACGGCAGCTTTCACACTCATGCATGTTTCAATTATCACTTGAAAACATCTACAAATCTGTTTGGAATTACTAAACTATTGCAGAATAATTATTTCAGGCGATCAAACTTTTTTGTTTTCATGTTAATAGAAGGATTGAATCAAACCATCAACTTGTTGTTAGTGCTGAAATAAATGTTCGCTATACCATGCTATCTACGACAATTTAGTCCAAGTTTAGAGGTCACGTCAAACATGTGACATCTCATCGGCAATTTCCGGATTTACATTTTGTATTTGTTTCACTTTATACCCAAACATGGCCTAACTTAGAACCTTCGCGTAGGTGCGTTTTAGCGACGTCCTCTCCATAGTCTATTCACCTCAATTATCGTGAATGTCCTATAAGTGTTGCCACTACCATTGAACGATCGGCTTGTATCACCCTTTGGTAATTTTCATTGATGAGATCACATGCCATTACGTATGTAGTATAGAGTGCAGTGTTGTTGTTTATATTTGTGTACGATGGTCATCATCTCTAAACAGCTAACCCGTCTAGAATTTGGCATCAGGTAATCCTCAAAGCTATGTTGGATGTTTTAAAACCAAGAGTTGCAGGTACAAGAAAATGAGGTAATGTGTGCAATATTACATGTAAAGCGTAATGCCTAGCTTTGGCAGTCAGCTTATCATCCAAGTCAGAAGAAATTGGTTGACATGTGCGTTCATCAAGTATCATAATTTATACTATAGTTGAGATGGCGCAACAAACCGTAAAAGTCTTTTGATTTCAGGAACTTCTGTTTAAGGTTTGGTGAATAAGAAATCCATATTTTCGTAGCAGTCAAGTGGTTGATTTTGTAATTCATTCATTGTAGTTCCCTCCCTGGTCAGGGGTTTAGCAGTAACTTGGCCATGGATTTTTGCTCCGCATTTAACACAATTTGAACCACACTTGTTGATCAAAAGCCTTTTAGATTTAGAGGTCAATTTAGAGGTTGTGCTTTGGATAAGGCAGTTTTTAAGCGATCGACCACAACGTGTCCTTGTAAATGGTGATGTGTCTGATGAACTAACCGTAAATACAGGTGCACCACAGGGCTGTGTCCTTTCGTCCATTTTGTTTTCAATTTATACGAACGGAGTCAGGCTTTCAAATGATGTTTTAACTGTTATGAAATTCGCCAACGATATGGGATTAGTTGTCGGACTGAAAGATGAGGATTCTTTGTCAAAGTACTTTTTAGGTATAGGATATTTGTGCTCTTGGTTCAAAGACAGTTTTCTCACGTTAAATATCAACAAGACGAAGGAATTAATTCTTATTAATCGTAGCAGCTCAGATAAAATGAAACCAGTTAGTATTGATGGCCAGGATGTGAAAATAGTGACGTCATTTAAGTATTTCAGTTCTCACATGGATCAGAAACTCAATTTCAGGGAAAACACTGATAGTATCTATAAAAAGGCTCAGCAACGTCTTTTTCTTTTGAGGAAACTAAAGAGTTTCAGCGTTAGCACCCATGTTCCTAGCTAGTATCTGTATATCGTTGCTGCATCGAGAGTGTTCTAACTTTTAACATCGTCTCATGGTTTGGTCATCTTTCTGTTAGAGATAAGACAAGACTGTCGAGAATTGTAAACATATGTAGTAGACTTGTAGGGTTCAAGTTCACAGAGCTTGGAGAACTGTACAAACAGGCTCTCCGTAGGAAAGGTATGTCAATTCTCAATGATGCATCTCACCCACTAAATGATAGGTTTCAATACCTGCCTTCAGGTCGCCGGTTACGTGTGCTTAGGGCTTATAAAAAAACACCTTTAAGAAGTCGTCAGTTGCTGTTTTAAACTCGAGCATTTCAAAATCATTAACAAGAGGCAAAGCTCCCACCTTTGCAGATTTTTAGTCAATTCTGGACAGTTAATACGGTCCTCCATTTTATACAATTGTAGCGTCTTTGTCTTTTAATGCAACATTTTTTATTTACATGGTTGTTCTTGTAACCTGTTTGTTGTTTTTATATGTATTGCCTCGTGCCAAAGGCAAATTTCCATGTTTCAGTGGACAATAAAGTATATCTTATCTTATCTTATATGGCTCATGCACCCTCTCTCAGTGTATGACAAAGTTTCTTCTTCATGACAAGAAAAATAGCATTGCCTCTTTTGATTCCATTTCAGTAAGAATTAAAAATCCTTATTGCAATTTTGATGCACGCAAAATGAAATGAACTCCCTCCCCCTAAACGAAGGAATTACGTTTGTCATACGTCAGTTTTGCTATGTAAAATGACACGCCCCTAATCATTGCCAGTTGCAAACTTGTATGCTTTTGTCAAGTGATGCACTTTATACTGTTACGGATGAGAGAATTATACAACTTTTTAATACTCTCTAAGTTTTGATGTTTTGCGAGGTCACCGTGAACTCTCAGCTGTCATGAATTAATACTTAGAACAAATGTTTGCATTTCGCGAATAGTATTCTTCCAAGATGACAACATTAAGTTATTAAAAGATCAACAGTGTCAAATAATGACTGATTACAGACAGTTGGAAGAACAATGACGTGATCACATTGTTTGGCTAGTTTTCATATTTGTCAATATCATTTGCATTGAATTAAGGCGACGGCAATACTTCCGTTTTAGTCATTTATGGTGCTGATCACTTTAATAATAATAATAATAATGTTGGTTTCTTATATAGCGCTTTCCCACTCTGTGCTCAAAGCGCTTTACAATTATTACCCCTGGCTCGGATCAGAATGGCTCAACGGCCCTTTAGTCTTCCTCAACTCCCCGGGGAGCATACAATCCATTGCAGCCATTTAAGCGCATAGGATTAAAGCCTTCACATTGCAACCTACATCCTACCAGGTCCCCAGTTATACAGCTGGGTTGACTTTATCACCCAATCATTTGAGTATTGTATATTTTATGTTTATAAGAATTTGATGGAATAATAAAATGATGGATTCAGTCTTTTGGAAGAGATGGCCTGAGGTCAGGAGCTTCGATCTGCTCCGTGGTCACTTCCAAATGATCCAGGTTAACCATGAACATTGTGTGTAGTCTGAGCTAATTCCCTAAAAGTCCAAGTCGATCCCATGTACAGAGTGGAGAGTGGAGAGAGAGAGAGAGTAACATTGAAGGGGGTTACCTAAACAGTAGAGACCCCCCCCCCCCCCTCAAATTTGTTAAATTGGTGGAAGAACCGGCCTTGGACTAGAAGGACCATTGTGCGCGTATTGAGACAAATTTAAACTTTATGAAGAATAATTGACAACCTTTGAGAAGAAGAAAAAAACAACGCCGCTGGGTGAGTGAGAAATCGATGACTCGATAACTTTTCGAAAGGAAACTTTTAATGATTATGTTACAATGGTGGGAATTCAACTCGAACTAGAACTCGTAAATATTGCAGTGATGGACTAAGACATCGCAGAAGGAGGGATTGTGTTTCACAACGTGGAATTGTGAATAAACAGACAGCGATAGAGACTTTGACAAATGTTGCAGCAGTGAAATCTTCAACGGGGACTGAACAGCTGACAGGCGATTACCATTGGAGATATCGCGTATCGGACGCTGATGCAGACCGAAGCAGTTCGCATGTGAACTACATGTCTAAGACTTTTGAAGGACAAACAACTCATCAACCATACGGTAGTAGAGGTTTGCTAAAGATTGACATTATTTTATTCCTCGAATTCATTTCTATTCATGATCAGCAAATTTGTACTGTGGTGTGTACAGAGAAATGTGTAAGAAATAATAATTGTATGCTCGATTTAGTTTGACGATGAACACTTTTTGAAATCTATTTTCTTATCAGAACCATTTCAGTGATGTTGTTTTACATCTCAACGATCGCGTACAAACAGAAAGAATACTAATGATTATTTATCTATGGAGAAAAGTTTAGTTTCAATAAGAATATTTATCGAAGTATGGAGTATTGGAAACTCCTTGAAGTTTTATTGACTCTGAGTTATTGTGAGCCGAAACGCTACAGAAATGCGTTGCTCACAAGTTGAGTCTGATTTTGTGATTTAGGGTTCCTACACAGTAAAGGAAGGAACCATGTTGATATAGTATTTTATTGAATCTGCAGTACAATATAAATATTTGATTTCAAATTTGAGTGTAAAACAGAGATCCGACCGAAATGAGCTGTATTATTGTCTATGCAAAAATTCCTTTCGAATTCCGCAAGAATTTCTGAAATGCCTCAGATGCTAAAAACCTGTATGATAACTGCAAGTCCAACTTTTTTTTTCAATCGTACACGACGTAAAGTTGTTGTTTTTTCACAAAAAAGAATTACATCAGTTGTTTAATGAAATTATCATCTTTTTCATGATTTTGAGTTGTCAATGAAGAGTACCTGTATGATAGATTTTACAAGCTACTTCAATCGCATACGTCATCAACATTTTTATTTAAAACATTGTTCATTCCGTAATACAAATATGGTTAACAAACAAATTGTTTACAACAAAAGATTCTCTCTTAACCTTATTTAGTAAATGTTTATTAATATAATTAATTCAGCTCAGCAATATCCAGTTTATTGAACTGCCCTAAATAATTCTAGCTAAACAGCTGTTGATTCAATTGGGACACAATTTATCACTCTAAGATGACATGTGACCTCTACTCATTAGGATAGAATAACATTACTTGACTCGGCTCTGTCTCATTAATCAATGTGACCTTATCACTTGTGTCTTTTGTCAACAGTGGAATTATCAAATCATAAATGTTTATTTTGTGACTCGTAACAATACTATTTTATTTTTGAAAATAGTATATCATTCTCTGAGCATTCAGGACAAGTCTTTTATATCATTCTCTGAGCATTCAGGACAAGTCTTTTACACGTATTTCTCATGTGGAAGTTTGATCAAAGATTGTTACATAATGCATGTATAAGGAGTAATGTGATGTGATGTGTGTTGATAGCATATATTTGTTTTGATTCTGACTTCCTGACAAGTGTAATACTCAGATGTCTCGATTCCCTTGGTGACACTTTCTCAAATAAGAGTTATCAAGACCGCAGTTATCACAATGTATCTAGTTCCCTTAATCGGGGAGGGCCAATGCAATCGATAGTACAACGTGATGATACCATCATGTCTAAAAATGTCAATTTTGGTCAAAAACTTACATCGTGAAACTGCATTGTTGGTGGGGTTGAAACTTGGTGGGCATGTTTATGGAGGTGTCATTCTACAGTTATTGTTTAAACATATTGACACAATTGGCCCTAGCAACCATGACCATGCCCTTAGCAACAGTGACATGATAATGATGGTGATGATGCATATTACAAAGATAACAACAGGGATGGGTAGGTAAGTGAAGGCAGATTCAAAATATGTATTCAAATATGCTTAGCAACAGGACCACACCCATAGCAACAGCTAAATGGTGGTTTATATTGCAAAGATGGAAAGTGGGAAGGGCAGGCAAGTTAATAAAGATTCCAAAAAGTATGCAAATATGCCTAGCAACAAGACTGTACCCATAGCAACAACTAAATACAGCTGTGCTACAATGCCATTGGGCCAGGTGCTATTTGTAATGAAAATTCTTGCAAGTTGATTACCATAATTTATTCAATGATGTATTTATTTGACAGCCATCAATCCATGTCAGCCTAACCCTTGTCAAAATGGAGGATTTTGTCAGAGTCAACCAGGTCAATGTACTCAGTACACATGTTCCTGTCCAACCTGTTGGGAAGGAGCACTTTGTGAAATACGTAAGTATTCATATATTAGTTTTTATTTCTGTAAGATAGAGAATGTATTAATTTGTAATAGTGTCGGTTACCCAGACTCTCGCCACTGGGGGCTCTGCCTACGAAACCTCCCCAAGTGAGAGTGTGGGGAAACTGTATCTAAACCCATTGTGGGCTGAAAAAGTTAGCTACGTTCACAACAGGTTATCACATTTTTGAGCAACTGATACATCTTAATTACAATGAACAGGACTCGTACACCCATTTTTCATGACTTGAAAGAAGTGTAGCGTGTGACTTCCGGCACAGAGTCGTTAAAATGTGGTTTCCCCAGATTCTTGTCTGGTGGTGTCGTAGAAGAGCCTCCAGCTGTGAGAGTCTGTTGTTTGCAACCATTATTCTAATATGCACAGTCCATTTTCATTCAAACTTGGCACCACAGGAAGACATACATGTACATGTCCTTTATGTAAGTGATGTAATCAAATTAGACTTGTAACCATATTTGCCAGATTAAAACGCCGCTATTTGAACAACAATACAAGTCAGAACAATTAATAGTGCACAGAAATAGATTTAGTTCAAGTCTCTGATCCTGGCCATACGACCTTTGACCTGATATATATGACTAGATTTGACTTTGACTGTCAGCATACGAAATGTCAACTAGTAGTAGTACAATACAATGTTTTGGACAATGTGTGCTATGGACATTAACAAAGGTCAACTTTGAAAAGGATGTGTTCTTTACCATGGTTTGATATTTAGTCTACTTAGATGTGAAATTCTTTTGAAATATAAACCATTTTAAGTTTATGCATTTTATCTTCATTTGTTTACTGACAGCAATCAATGCATGTGACAGTACACCCTGTCAGAACAGTGGTACATGCCAGCTTATACAAGGATCATGTCTCTTCTACAACTGCCAATGTGAAGGTTGCTACACCGGACGAACTTGTGAACAATGTGAGTTATTTTGTTGTTCAAATTAGACATAAAGAGGAAAGCGTGTGTGATTAACTGCCATTTTATGTATATCTTGTTATTGTTCTTTTCATAGCAAAGGTTCTGTTCTTTTTTTTGAAAAAAGTAGTTTGTTTCTAACTGTGAGGGCACTGTTCAAAAAAGTCTGAGTTAAATGATAGGATGCCAGAATAATTCAATTAAGGTTTTATGTTAGTTTTTCACCTAACAAAACATTTTAAACTCATTTTGTTCTACTTTGCAAAGTCTGTTACTTTAGCGTTTCAATAAGTATGACCAGTTAGCATATAAACATTGAGTGTAACATTACTTCAACCAGTAAGCATATAAACATTGAGTGTAACATTACTTCAACCAGTTTTCAGCATTGTGTTATTATATAAGTTTACTTTCACCTTTCAATCTGACAATCATTCAATTACCAGGCTGCACATGCACTGTTCAGATATGATGAGACTGACATTTTTGTGACCTTCATTATATTTCAGTATTGGATCCCTGTTCACCCAACCCATGCTCCAGTGGAGGTACTTGTCTGTCTATTGGGTGTAACGACTATAGATGTACATGTCCAACATGCTATACAGGAGACAATTGTGTGCAATGTTAGTCTTCTTTTTCCAATATGTTGTCAATTTATTTATTTTCATGCTGAACAGTTTTAGTGGAAAGATAATTTGTAATATTATTGTAATATATAGTGTTAAATGTAAAGTCACATAAAAATTACATGTAATATATTTATTCTCACCAAATTATTGTGTTTTAATTACTCACAATTTACCAGTGATGCTTTTTTTTATTTAACAGTGATCACAGTTGTTGTGAATGCTGAGTTATTTAACAGTGATCACAACTGTTGTGAATGCTGAGTTATTTAACAGTGATCACAACTGTTGTGAATGCTGAGTTATTTAACAGTGATCACAACTGTTGTGAATGCTGAGTTATTTAACAGTGATCACAACAACATGTGAACTGTTGTCAATAACTTGATATATAATGCATACCTTGACAGAAAGTCAATAACTTAATATATATAATGCATACCTTGACAGGAAGTCAATAACTCCATATATATAATGCATACCTTGACAGGAAGTCAATAACTCCATATATATATAATGCATACCTTGTCAGGAGGTCAATAACTTGATATATAATGCATACCTTGACAGGAAGTCGATAACTTGATATATAAATTCATAC
Organism: Glandiceps talaboti; assembly: GCF_964340395.1. Taxonomy (NCBI): domain Eukaryota; kingdom Metazoa; phylum Hemichordata; class Enteropneusta; family Spengelidae; genus Glandiceps; species Glandiceps talaboti. Next base: position 28,256,915 of record NC_135553.1, read on the forward strand.
CTTGACAGGAAGTCGATAACTTGATATATAAATTCATACCTTGACAGGTAGTCAATAACTTGATATATATATGTATACCTTGACAGGAAGTCAATAATTTGATATGTATACCTTGACAAGTAGTCAATAACACATACCTTGACAGGGAGTCGATTACTTGATATATAATTGCCTTTATTTTGACTTGTATTTGTAACCAGTGATCAATCCATGTAACTCTTTCCCATGTGAGAATGGAGGTTTCTGTCAGCAAGTCTCTGGATCATGTACTCAGTACACATGTCAGTGTGCCCAATGCTGGGAAGGTTCAACATGCACAATCCGTAAGTTTATGTAACTTCTTACTTAGGCCAAAAGTTAAGATTTTTATGGCGGTTTTTATAGGATTTGAAAGTTAGTTAGCTCTGTTGTGAGGTATTTGCACTAGTGTCTCAAAAGATATCTGTGACTTGGAAGTCCAACTGAAATAAAGTTGTGAACAGCTTCTGTGCCTAGTCATGTATGTGAACAGCTTCTGTGCCTAGTCATGTATTGCGAAATGCTTCTGTGCCTAGTCATGTATTGTGTAATGCTTCTGTGCCTAGTCATGTATTGTGAACAGCTTCTGTGCCTAGTCATGTATTGTGAACAGCTTCTGTGCCTAGTCATGTATTGTGAACAGCTTCTGTGCCTAGTCATGTATTGTGTAATGCTTCTGTGCCTAGTCATGTATTATGTACTGCTTCTGTGCCAAGTCATGTATTATGTAATGCTTCTGTGCCAAGTCATGTATTGTGTACTGCTTCTGTGCCAAGTCATGTATTGCGAAATGCTTCTGTGCCTAGTCATGTATGTGAACAGCTTCTGTGCATAGTCATGTATTGCGAAATGCTTCTGTGCCTAGTCATGTATTGTGAACAGCTTCTGTGCCTAGTCATGTATTATGTAATGCTTCTGTGCCTAGTCATGTATTGTGTAATGCTTCTGTGCCTAGTCATGTATTGTGTAATGCTTCTGTGCCTAGTCATGTATTATGTAATGCTTCTGTGCCTAGTCATGTATTGTGAACAGCTTCTGTGCCTAGTCATGTATTGTGTAATGCTTCTGTGCCTAGTCATGTATTGTGTAATGCTTCTGTGCCTAGTCATGTATTGTGTAATGCTTCTGTGCCTAGTCATGTATTGTGAAATGCTTCTGTGCCTAGTGATGTATTATGTAATGCTTCTGTGCCTAGTCATGTATTGTGTAATGCTTCTGTGCCTAGTCATGTATTGTGTAATGCTTCTGTGCCTAGTCATGTATTGTGAACAGCTTCTGTGCCTAGTCATGTATTGTGTAATGCTTCTGTGCCTAGTCATGTATTGTGTAATGCTTCTGTACCTAGTCATGTATTGTGTAATGCTTCTGTGCCTAGTCATGTATTGTGTAATGCTTCTGTGCCAAGTCATGTATTGTGAACAGCTTCTGTGCCTAGTCATGTATTGTGTAATGCTTCTGTGCCTAGTCATGTATTGTGAACAGCTTCTGTGCCTAGTCATGTATTATGTAATGCTTCTGTGCCTAGTCATGTATTATGTACTGCTTCTGTGCCAAGTCATGTATTATGTAATGCTTCTGTGCCAAGTCATGTATTGTGTACTGCTTCTGTGCCAAGTCATGTATTGCGAAATGCTTCTGTGCCTAGTCATGTATGTGAACAGCTTCTGTGCATAGTCATGTATTGCGAAATGCTTCTGTGCCTAGTCATGTATTGTGAACAGCTTCTGTGCCTAGTCATGTATTATGTAATGCTTCTGTGCCTAGTCATGTATTGTGTAATGCTTCTGTGCCTAGTCATGTATTGTGTAATGCTTCTGTGCCTAGTCATGTATTATGTAATGCTTCTGTGCCTAGTCATGTATTGTGAACAGCTTCTGTGCCTAGTCATGTATTGTGTAATGCTTCTGTGCCTAGTCATGTATTATGTAATGCTTCTGTGCCTAGTCATGTATTGTGTAATGCTTCTGTGCCTAGTCATGTATTGTGAAATGCTTCTGTGCCTAGTGATGTATTATGTAATGCTTCTGTGCCTAGTCATGTATTGTGTAATGCTTCTGTGCCTAGTCATGTATTGTGTAATGCTTCTGTGCCTAGTCATGTATTGTGAACAGCTTCTGTGCCTAGTCATGTATTGTGAACAGCTTCTGTGCCTAGTCATGTATTGTGTAATGCTTCTGTGCCTAGTCATGTATTGTGTAATGCTTCTGTGCCTAGTCATGTATTGTGTAATGCTTCTGTGCCAAGTCATGTATTGTGAACAGCTTCTGTGCCTAGTCATGTATTGTGTAATGCTTCTGTGCCTAGTCATGTATTGTGAACAGCTTCTGTGCATAGTCATGTATTATGTAATGCTTCTGTGCCTAGTCATGTATTGTGTAATGCTTCTGTGCCTAGTCATGTATTGTGTAATGCTTCTGTGCCTAGTCATGTATTATGTAATGCTTCTGTGCCTAGTCATGTATTGTGTAATGCTTCTGTGCCTAGTCATGTATTATGTAATGCTTCTGTGCCTAGTCATGTATTGTGTAATGCTTCTGTACCTAGTCATGTATTATGTAATGCTTCTGTGCCTAGTCATGTATTGTGTAATGCTTCTGTGCCTAGTCATGTATTGTGAACAGCTTCTGTGCCTAGTCATGTATTGTGTAATGCTTCTGTGCCTAGTCATGTATTGTGAACAGCTTCTGTGCCTAGTCATGTATTGTGTAATGCTTCTGTGCCTAGTCATGTATTGTGAACAGCTTCTGTGCCTAGTCATGTATTGTGTAATGCTTCTGTGCCTAGTCATGTATTGTGAACAGCTTCTGTGCCTAGTCATGTATTATGTAATGCTTCTGTGCCTAGTCATGTATTATGTAATGCTTCTGTGCCAAGTCATGTATTATGTAATGCTTCTGTGCCTAGTCATGTATTGTGTAATGCTTCTGTGCCTAGTCATGTATTGTGTAATGCTTCTGTGCCTAGTCATGTATTGTGTAATGCTTCTGTGCCTAGTCATGTATTGTGAACAGCTTCTGTGCCTAGTCATGTATTGTGTAATGCTTCTGTGCCTAGTCATGTATTAATTGTGTAATGCTTCTGTGTCTAGTCATGTATTGTGAACAGCTTCTGTGCCTAGTCATGTATTGTGTAATATGCTTCTGTGCCTAGTTATGTATTGTGAACAGCTTCTGTGCCTAGTCATGTATTGTGAACAGCTTCTGTGCCTAGTTATGTATTGTGAACAGCTTCTGTGCCTAGTCATGTATTGTGTAATGCTTCTGTGCCTAGTCATGTATTGTGTAATGCTTCAATGCCTAGTGATGTATTATGTAATGCTTCTGTGCCTAGTCATGTATTGTGAACAGCTTCTGTGCCTAGTCATGTATTGTGTAATGCTTCTGTGCCTAGTCATGTATTGTGAACAGCTTCTGTGCCTAGTCATGTATGTGAACAGCTTCTGTGCCTAGTCATGTATTGTGTAATGCTTCTGTGCCTAGTCATGTATTGTGAACACCTTCTGTGCCTAGTCATGTATTGTGTAATGCTTCTGTGCCTAGTCATGTATTATGTAATGCTTCTACATGTGCCTAGTCATGTATTGTGTAATGCTTCTGTGCCTAGTCATGTATGTGAACAGCTTCTGTGCCTAGTCATGTATTGTGTAATGCTTCTGTGCCTAGTCACGTATGTGAACAGCTTCTGTGCCTAGTCATGTATTATGTAATGCTTCTGTGCCTAGTCATGTATTATGTAATGCTTCTGTGCCTAGTCATGTATTGTGAACAGCTTCTGTGCCTAGTCATGTATTGTGTAATGCTTCTGTGCCTAGTCATGTATTATGTACTGCTTCTGTGCCTAGTCATGTATTGTGTAATGCTTCTGTGCCTAGTCATGTATGTGAACAGCTTCTGTGCCTAGTCATGTATTGTGTAATGCTTCTGTGCCTAGTCACGTATGTGAACAGCTTCTGTGCCTAGTCATGTATTATGTAATGCTTCTGTGCCTAGTCATGTATTGTGTTATGCTTCTGTGCCTAGTCATGTATTGTGAACAGCTTCTGTGCCTAGTCATGTATTATGTAATGCTTCTGTGCCTAGTCATCTATTGTGAACAGCTTCTGTGCCTAGTCATGTATTGCAAAATGCTTTTGTGCCTAGTCATGTATTGTGTAATGCTTCTGTGCCTAGTCACGTATGTGAACAGCTTCTGTGCCTAGTCATGTATTATGTAATGCTTCTGTGCCTAGTCATGTATTGTGTTATGCTTCTGTGCCTAGTCATGTATTGTGAACAGCTTCTGTGCCTAGTCATGTATTATGTAATGCTTCTGTGCCTAGTCATCTATTGTGAACAGCTTCTGTGCCTAGTCATGTATTGCAAAATGCTTTTGTGCCTAGTCATGTATTGTGTAATGCTTCTGTGCCAAGTCATGTATTGTGAACAGCTTCTGTGCCTAGTCATGTATTGTGAACAGCTTCTGTGCCTAGTCATATATTGTGTAATGCTTCTGTGCCTAGTCATGTATTGTGAACAGCTTCTGTGCCTATATAGTCATGTATTGTGAACAGCTTCTGTGCCTAGTCATGTATTGTGAACAGCTTTTGTTCCTAGTCATATGTTGACTGTTGAAAATAATTTTATTGTTTGACTATCAGTAATTTGTGTTTTACATTGTGTGTGTATTTTTCAGCCATCAATGCATGTGCCAGTGACCCTTGTCAGAATGGTGGAGTATGTTCACCAGTACAGGGTGCCTGTACAATATACCAGTGTCAATGCCCTGGCTGTTTTACTGGTAGTAATTGTGAAAGTAGTAAGTCTATGCAATCTTTTTATCTTTTGGCAAATATATAATTGCAGCTTCGAATTTAGAATTAAGTCCTGTTTAATATGAGTAAACATTAGTGATAGAAAACTGTTTCAAAGCTTGTGTTTGTTTGTGTGTGTGTGTGTGTGTGTGTGTGTGTGTGTGTGTGTGTGTGTGAACGACTTAAAGTCAAAAACTGCTGGACTGATTGCTTTGATCTTTGTTGGTCATATTAGTTTAGGTGTCTAGTTGGGAAATTATTCAAATATAAGTGATCACATTAGAGATGTGTGTTTTGGGTCAAAAATGTGATTTTTGGTCAAAAAACTTAAACTCCAAAACTACTGGGCAGATTTGCCTGGAATTTGGAGGGAACATTCTTAGGGTAAGTGAAATAAGATTTGTTCATGACATGATAATTCCATCAGTAATATGCAAATTAGAGGTTAAAAAAAAGTGAATTTTGGTCAAAAATCTTTCTCAAAAAGTAACTTGATCATTGAGACTGAAATTTGGTAAGATGTTTCTGAAAGTGTTATTCTGCAGATTTGCTTCGAAATATTTTGACACAATTGGCTCTAGCAATCATGACCATGCCCTTAGCAACAACGAAATGGCAGTATATTTTGGTCAAATAACAATGTGCTTAGCAACAAGACCATGCCCATAGCAACAGCCAAATGATTACATACATTGTTATTGCAAAGATAACAGCAGGGATTAATAGACAATCACAAATGAATAAACATTTTTAAAAATGTGTGCAAACATACCTAGCAACAACACCAACACACCCATAGCAACAGCCAAATGATTGTATATTTTGCAAAGATAACATGGTTGGATAGGCAACTGGATAGTCATTTAGCAAATGAATACCTATGCCTAGCATGGATCAACATGTGGATAAACATTATAAAAACTGTACAGTTGTGCTACAACACAATTGGCGCTATTTTTCAAAAGTTGGACCGATTTCTCTTAAACTTGGTACATGGAGTGTATATCTCCTACAAAAGTTGATTTCGCTTGAAGATTTAGTGAATAATTTGCATAATTATTTTTGGCAATTAGGCTATATCTTAAGACTGCATAATTCAATTTCAATATAATTTACTTCATACATTTAACATAACAAACTTTATTTAAAGACAAATTGAATGTACTATGATGTATATATGTGTATATGTATGTCAACTTGTGTCACAATATGATGCAACAGGACTGCTAGGCAACCAATTTGTTGTGGTTTTTTCATGTCTGGAGCCATTTGGCAGACATGTCTGAGCAGATCAATTTCAGTCAATCTTGGTATAAGGGCAGCGTACTATTAGGTACATATGCATGTCAATTTGTGATTGCACCTATCACAGCTAGACAAGAAGTGCTACAATCCAAACAGGGTCAACAGCTCTCAAACAGCGGGGCCTATGTCATCTGTGATGGCTTGTTCAAACTAAGGCTATTTGCATTGCAGTATAACTCTTAGCGGGTTGAGATGAATAAAATTGTAACAAACCAAACTTCAGCCTAGTAAAAATATTGATAGAGTTGTCTATATGAAAGATATAATTTGATATTATGCCTATACTTAGATTGTGCCACTTGACAAGTCAACATTCTAGCTTCCAGATTTGATTTGTGTATTTATCAATAATCAAAATTTGTATAATTCTAAATTTGTTACAGAAATTGATCCATGCACACAGAGTCAGAATCCCTGTTTCAATTCTGGTACCTGTGTTCCAAGTGATGATAACTGTTTTGACTATAGCTGTGTATGTCCACAATGTTTCACTGGCTCCAATTGTCAGATACGTAAGTGAAAGATGTTGACAAAACCAAGAGATATGATACAATTTATCTGTTTGGAATCATCCATAATTTGTGGTCAACTAGAAATAGAAAATGATAACAAAATCTAATGAGACTCTATGCATGATTTGATTGCTTTAATATTTTGGACTCAACACACTGATATGTGTTTTAATTGGCAGTTCCTATCAACCTTATCTAGTTTTAATATATTTATCTCCATTCATGTGTTATATTAAATTACATAATAAATTTTTGTAATTATATCTGTCAATCAATGTCGCATTATGTTATATTTTGTAATTACATGTCAATCAGTGCCACATTATATTTTGTAATTACATGTCAATCAGTGCCACATTATGTTATATTTTGTAATTACATGTCAATCAGTGCCACATTATAATTTGTAATTACATGTCAATCAGTGCCACATTATAATTTGTAATTACATGTCAATCAGTGCCACATTATAATTTGTAATTACATGTCAATCAGTGCCACATTATGTTATATTTTGTAATTACATGTCAATCAGTGCCACATTATATTTTGTAATTACATGTCAATCAGTGCCACATTATGTTATATTTTGTAATTACATGTCAATCAGTGCCACATTATATTTTGTAATTACATGTCAATCAGTGCCACATTATGTTATATTTTGTAATTACATGTCAATCAGTGCCACATTATAATTTGTAATTACATGTCAATCAGTGCCACATTATGTTATATTTTGTAATTACATGTCAATCAGTGCCACATTATGTTATATTTTGTAATTACATGTCAATCAGTGCCACATTATATTTTGTAATTACATGTCAATCAGTGCCACATTATGTTATATTTTGTAATTACATGTCAATCAGTGCCACATTATAATTTGTAATTACATGTCAATCAGTGCCACATTATATTTTGTAATTACATGTCAATCAGTGCCACATTATAATTTGTAATTACATGTCAATCAGTGCCACATTATGTTATATTTTGTAATTACATGTCAATCAGTGCCACATTATATTTTGTAATTACATGTCAATCAGTGCCACATTATAATTTGTAATTACATGTCAATCAGTGCCACATTATGTTATATTTTGTAATTGTAGCTATCAATCCATGCCAGAACAATCAGTGCCAGAATGGTGGATTCTGTATTGGTGACAATAATAACTGTAATGAATTCAGTTGTCAGTGTAATGGGTGCTTTGAAGGAGACCGCTGTCAAACAGGTGGATATAACGTTGTTTTTTATTGTACAAAGGATCAGTGCTTTACGAAACCATTCTTTAGTGAGAACAATAACAGAAATAATCTGTACATACAAAGAAATTAATAGAAAAAGTAGTTACATAAAAACATTACAGCTAATTGATTACAGTCAGGAAATATTTATATTCTATATATTTGATTGTCCATTCCAAACACAAACACGGTTTCTGACATTTTGACAGAAATTGATCCCTGCAAGAACAGTCCCTGTGCTAATGGAGGAACCTGCTTGCCAGGAGGTGGCACATCGTGTGATAGCTACTCATGTATCTGCCAAAACTGTTATACTGGACCTACCTGCACTGAAGGTAAGTCATGCAGCACAGTTTTACGTAACAGTTATGAATAAGACCTGACTTTACTGCAACAAAAAGGGGGTCATACTTATTTTTTTTAAAGAGATGATTTTTCTAAATGATTTTCTTAGATAATACAATGATAGAATAAAGACAATTAACTTAAAATCTCTAAAGACCCAGTTCGGAAGAGGATTAAAATTCAGATGAGACAAACACTAGAGGCATAGAAAAAGTTGGTGCCAAACAAAACAATTACTGTATGTAAGGCTCTTGGCTCCACTGATGCATTGTACAGTAATGGAGAACATAAGAGTGCATCATGGGCCTTTAAATAACCCAAGTGTTTGTTGTTAACCATCAGTCACCATCACGACACTACACTTTTAACATGTATGCCTGTTATCTCTTTCAGTGCCTAATCCATGCAGTCCAAATCCATGTTTCAACAATGGTGTATGCCAACCTCGTGCTGGGTCATGTACAGAATTTGTATGTCTCTGTGATGAGACCTGTTGGACAGGACCAAACTGTCTAGCTCGTAAGTATACATCTCACTCAGTCTGTCTTTCACAGTTTGTCTGTCTGTCTGTCTGTCTGTTTGTCTGTCTGTCTGTTATCTGTGTCTCTGTCTGTCACTCTCTGTCTGTCTGTCTCTCTCTCTCTCTCTCTCTCTCTCTCTCTCTCTCTCTCTCTCTCTCTCTCTCTCTCTCTCTCTCTCTCACACACACACACACAATGTCCATGTTGCAAATGAAAATTCATCTATGGCATATGTTTGTTAAATTTCGTACTTGTCTTTTGAATACAAGTTTACTTTGATACAACTGTCACCAATGTAAGGATTGTCTTATTGCTTTCCCTTCCCTATAAATTTTACCACAGAACAGTTCTTTTAGTATCTCTCCCCTTTCTATAAGTTCTACAAGTCAAACCACCACCTCTTTTTAAGTCCTTTTAAAATCTCTTGCCAAGTTTGAGAATCTACACTATTCCACTGTCCTGTATAAAGCATCACTTCTCACCTTCTCTGAAAATCTTCCAGATAATACAGAGACATAGATTGTTAATTGATATTTTTCATCTTACCAAGTGTTGACACTTGTTTGTGCAAGCTAACATCTAAATGTATGTCACAGTCCATTTCATTAAATTACAGGTGTAGATGGCTGTTCAGGTGCCAATGGCAATCCATGTCTAAATGGTGGTGTATGTTCCAAAGGTTCTGGTTGTAGTGAATACAGCTGTGCATGCCAAGGATGTTATAGTGGAGAAAACTGTGATGCAGGTAAAAGTTTTAAGTTTCATGGCAAAACAACTTGTTCAAGTTGATGTCACAAAAATACTTCTGTTGTCAAAGTTCCTCAGGGTAAAGTGTAAATATTGCACATACACAACTACATCATTCATCCACATTATGGTATGCTAAGATAAGAAAATAAAGATTTCATAGCAATGCTTAAATTCATTTCAACAATCTAATTATTGTTATGCAAAAACTGAATTCACACCTTTATGTCATTTACAACTACACTTGTTATGTCATTTATAAGTAAACCCATTATGTCATTTATAACTACACCCATTATGTCATTTATAAGTAAAACCCATTATGCCATTTATAAGTAAACCCATTATGTCATTTATAACTACACCCATTATGTCATATATAACTAAACCCATTGTCATTTATAATTACACCCATTGTCATTTATAACTAAACCCATTATGTCATTTATAACTACACCCATTATGTCATTTATAACTAAACCCGTTATGTCATTTATAACTAAACCTGTCATTTATAATTACACCCATTATGTCATTTATAACTAAACCTGTCATTTATAATTACACCCATTATGTCATTTATAATTACACCCATTATGTCATTTATAATTACACCCATTGTCATTTATAACTAAACCCATTATGTCATTTATAACTACACCCATTATGTCGTTTATAACTAAACCCATTATGTCATTTATAACTACACCCGTTATGTCGTTTATAACTACACCCATTATGTCATTTGTAACTATACCCATTATGTCATTTATAACTACACCCATTATGTCGTTTATAACTAAACCCATTATGTCATTTATAACTAAACCCATTATGTCATTTATAACTAAACCCATTATGTCATTTATAACTAAACCCATTATGTCATTTATAATTACACCCATTATGTCATTTATAACTAAACCCATTATGTCATTTATAACTACACCCATTATGTCATTTATAACTACACCCATTATGTCATATATAACTAAACCCATTATGTCATTTATAATTACACCCATTATGTCATTTATAACTATGCCCATTATGTCATTTATAACTAAACCCATTATGTCATTTATAATTACACCCATTATGTCATTTATAACTAAACCCATTATGTCATTTATAACTACACCCATTATGTCATTTATAACTACACACATTATGCCTTATATTACTTAACCCATTATGTCATTTATAACTACACCCATTATGTAATTTCGAACTACGCCCATTTTGCCATTTATAACTAAACCCATAATGTCATATATTACTAAACCCATTATGTCATTTATAACTACGCCCTTTTCGTCATTTGTAACTACACCCGTTATGTCATTTATAACTAAACCCGTCATTTATAACTACACCGATTATGTCATTTATAACTAAACCCATTATGTCATTTATAACTACACCCATTATGTCATTTATAACTAAACCCATTATGTCATTTATAACTAAACCCATTATGTCATTTATAACTACACCGATTATGTCATTTATAACTGTACCCATTATGTCATTTGTAACTGTACCCATTATGTCATTTATAACTACACCGATTATGTCATTTATAACTACACCCATTATGTCATTTGTAACTGTACCCATTATGTCATTTATAACTAAACCCGTCATTTGTAACTACACCCATTATGTCATTTATAACTACACCCATTATGTCATTTGTAACTATACCCATTATGTCATTTATAACTAAACCCGTCATTTGTAACTATACCCATTATGTCATTTGTAACTATACCCATTATGTCATTTATAACTACACCCATTATGTCATTTGTAACTATACCCATTATGTCATTTATAACTAAACCCATTATGTCATTTATAACTACACCGATTATGTCATTTATAACTGTACCCATTATGTCATTTATAACTAAACCTGTCATTTATAACTACACCGATTATGTCATTTATAACTAAACCCATTATGTCATTTATAACTATACCCATTATGTCATTTATAACTAAACCCGTTATGTCGTTTATAACTAAACCCATTATGTCATTTATAACTAAACCCGTTATGTCGTTTATAACTACACCCATTATGTCATTTGTAACTATACCCATTATGTCATTTATAACTACACCCATTATGTCGTTTATAACTAAACCCATTATGTCATTTATAACTACACACATTATGTCATTTATAACTACACCCATTATGTCATTTATAATTACACCCATTGTCATTTATAACTAAACCCGTTATGTCATTTATAACTAAACCCATTATGTCATTTATAACTAAACCTGTCATTTATAACTACACCCATTATGTCATTTATAACTACACCCATTATGTCGTTTATAACTACACCCATTATGTCATTTATAACTACACCCATTATGTCATTTATAACTACACCCATTATGTCATTTATAACTAAACCCATTATGTCATTTATAACTAAACCCATTATGTCATTTATAACTAAACCTGTCATTTATAACTACACCTGTCATTTATAACTACACCCATTATGTCATTTATAACTAAACTTGTCATTTATAACTAAACCTGTCATTTATAACTACACCCATTATGTCATTTATAACTACACCCATTATGTCGTTTATAACTACACCCATTATGTCATTTATAACTAAACCCGTTATGTCATTTATAACTACACCCATTATGTCATTTATAACTAAACCTGTCATTTATAACTACACCCATTATGTCATTTATAACTACACCCATTATGACTTATATTACTTAACCCATTATGTCATTTATAACTAAACCCGTTATGTCATTTATAACTAAACCGATTATGTCATTTATAACTAAACTTGTCATTTATAACTAAACCCGTCATTTATAACTACACCGATTATGTCATTTATAAGTAAACCCATTATGTCATTTATAACTACACCCATTATGTCATTTATAACTAAACCCATTATGTCATTTATAACTGTACCCATTATGTCATTTATAACTACACCCATTATGTCATTTATAACTAAACCCATTATGTCATTTATAACTACACCCATTATGTCATATATAACTAAACCCATTATGTCATTTATAATTACACCCATTGTCATTTATAACTACACCGATTATGTCATTTATAAGTAAACCCATTATGTCATTTATAACTACACCCATTATGTCATTTATAACTAAACCCATTATGTCATTTATAAGTAAACCCATTATGTCATTTATAACTACACCGATTATGTCATTTATAACTAAACCCATTATGTCATTTATAATTACACCCATTGTCATTTATAACTAAACCCATTATGTCATTTATAATTACACCCATTGTCATTTATAACTAAACCCATTATGTCATTTATAACTACACCCATTATGTCATTTATAACTACACCCATTATGTCATTTATAACTACACCCATTATGTCATTTATAACTAAACCTGTCATTTATAATTACACCCATTGTCATTTATAACTACACCCATTATGTCATTTATAACTACACCCATTATGTCATTTATAACTACACCCATTATGTCATTTATAACTGTACCCATTATGTCATTTATAACTAAACCTGTCATTTATAACTACACCCATTATGTCATTTATAACTACACCCATTATGTCATTTATAACTGTACCCATTATGTCATTTATAACTAAACCCGTTATGTCATTTATAACTAAACCCGTCATTTGTAACTACACCGATTATGTCATTTATAACTACACCCATTATGTCATTTATAACTACACCCATTATGTCATTTATAACTGTACCCATTATGTCATTTATAACTAAACCCGTCATTTGTAACTACACCCATTATGTCATTTATAACTAAACCCATTATGTCATTTATAACTAAACCCATTATGTCATTTATAATTACACCCGTTATGTCGTTTATAACTAAACTTGTCATTTATAACTACACCCATTATGTCATTTATAACTACACCCATTATGTCATTTATAACTAAACCCGTTATGTCATTTATAACTAAACCCGTCATTTGTAACTACACCCATTATGTCATTTATAACTAAACCTGTCATTTATAACTACACCCATTATGTCATTTATAACTAAACCCATTATGTCATTTATAACTAAACCCATTATGTCATTTATAATTACACCCGTTATGTCGTTTATAACTAAACTTGTCATTTATAACTACACCCATTATGTCATTTATAACTAAACCCATTATGTCATTTATAACTAAACCCATTATGTCGTTTATAACTAAACCCATTATGTCGTTTATAACTACACCCATTATGTCATTTATAACTAAACCTGTCATTTATAACTAAACCCGTTATGTCGTTTATAACTAAACTTGTCATTTATAACTACACCCATTATGTCATTTATAACTAAACCGATCATGTCATTTATATATTATTTTCACAGTTATCAGTCCATGCAATAGTAATCCATGTCAGAATGGTGGAACATGTACTGAGTTACCAAATGTTTGTGAATTCTACCAGTGTACATGTCCACAATGTTTCACTGGTAGTAACTGTGAGACTGGTAAGTTCACTTATCATGCTTCTGAAACCAATCTATTGAAATGTATCATTGTTATTGAATTATAATAGTCTTGTCTTATTATATATGTACATAAGCTAGTGCTGGAAATAATTATTCAAAATGTGATATTATCGACACTAAGCATATCAGAAGTATATATTAGATCATCTCTTATTTATTATTTGACATATATTTGTAATACAAACAGCCTACCCAACACTCATTTCACTAATGCTGTGATTTTTACAACACCAAATCTGATGTTTTGTTTATTCTATAGTAATCAATCCATGTTCTAGCAGTCCATGTCAGAATGGTGGTTTCTGTCAACAACAACAAGGATCTTGTACAGAATATCAATGTACTTGTCAAACATGCTGGTCTGGTGAAACCTGCACTGTTGGTAGGTAGTAAATTTATGGAGAGGATGTGTGTGTGCATATGTGTGTAGTCATGCATGTGTGCATGTTTTCATGTATGTATGTATGTATGTATGTATGTATGTATGTATGTATGTATGTATGTATGTATGTATGTATGTATGTATGTATGTATGTATGTATGTATGTATGTATGTATGTATGTATGTATGTATGTATGTATGTATGTATGTATGTATGTATGTATGTATGTATGTATGTATGTATGTATGTATGTATGTATGTATGTATGTATGTATGTATGTATGTATGTAAATGTATGTATGTATGTATGTATGTATGTATGTATGTATGTATGTATGTATGTATGTAAATGTATGTATGTATGTATGTATGTATGTATGTATGTATGTATGTATGTATGTATGTATGTATGTATGTGTGAGTGTGTGTTTTGGTGGGTGGATGTGGATGGGTGCCTGTATGCATCTGGTATTTGTATCTGTATGTGAGCATGTGCATGTACTTATGTGTGTGAATGTATTGTGTGTGTGTGTATATATATATATGATGGTTTGTGTGCATATATTGTGTGTATGAATGAATTGTGTGTGTGTGTGTGTGTGTGTGTGTGTGTGTGTGTGTGTGTGTGTGTGTGTGTGTGTGTGTGTGTGTGTGTGTGTGTGTGTTGTAACTTATACTAAATATAATAACTTTTCCCCCAGCCATGAACCCATGTGATAGCATTCCCTGCCTAAATGGTGGAACCTGTACAACCTTCCCAGGGTCTTGTAATTTCTATACATGTCAATGTAATGGTTGTTTTACTGGCCTTACTTGTAGTGAAGGTAAGTTTAACGTTTAACATTACAGAAATTGTAATACTTTCACAATATTGTGAGGTATTTATTTATTTGTTGTCATTCTGATGACTATGTTGTGACTTCTTAATGTTTCACTGATAGTAGTATGTTTGTTTGCACATACTCATTCATGGAAAGAGGGAGGAGATTAAGGTTTAGCTGGTGCTATCATAATGTTATTAACAGAATATTTAAAATCTGAGGAAAGTACCATTTCATTTTTGTACATATCTTTTTGTAATTATTGTTCACTTTACATTATCTTTTACTAGCTCCGTTGTCAGTGAAAACTGCATGGAGCACTTAAGACTAATGAGGTTGATTCTCCGTCTTCCAGCCATCAACTTTTATGCTTTCATCTTCTTCTCTAAAAACTTCATGAAATTTGGTCTGTAGGTGTCATTTGATGAGCAGATAAAATATACATGTAACTTATGTTTGTTCAAGGCAAGTTGAGTAGGTTATTGTTATGCAAATTAGGTATAAACAGAATTTTTGGTATGTTTCATAAATCTTCTCCAAAACTACTTGCCCAATTGCGTTGAAATTTGTTGTGTAGGTGTCTTGCGATGAGCAGATACAAGTTTGTTCAAGACAAATTGACTGGGTCATTAATATGCAAATTAGGCCTACAATAGAAATTTTGGTAAAAATGCTTCAAAAAACTTCTTCAGAACTATTGGGCCGAACGAGTTGAAATTTCTTGTGTAGGTGTCTTGGGATGAGCTGTTATAAGTTTGTTCAACAGGGTTCGCATAGTCCAGGAAAACCCTAGAATTTCAATCTCCACCTGGAAAACCTTGGAAAACCCTGGAAAAATGCTCCTCACCCCTGGAAATTAACCACTGGAAAATGAGCACAATTGACTGACATTTCTGTCTGTACTCTAACCACCCATTCATATGATTCACAACACTTCTAAATGTGAAATGGTGAAACTGTTTTCAAAGTCAGAGACTATCAGAGACCTCACAGTGGTCGGCAGTGGATGGCCTGTCTGGCATTCATCTAAAATAGCCAGCACAAAAAAACTGCTGTCCACTATAAAACATGCTATTGTTTTTGGACATTACCAAGTGCATAATATAAATACATCCAGGGAGGATGGCACATTGAAACAATAATAAGTTCCTTCTATAGACACCTGTGGTTATACATGTGTGAAAGTCATATATAGCACCCCTTTGTTTTTCTTCACTACTATTAGAGTGGAGTCATGATGGGTGAATGGTTAGCGTGACCAGCTTGGAATCTACAGGTTGCAGGTTCGAGCCCTGTCCTGGCCTGCTGTTTGTTTCTGAGTGGCTAAAGTCCTTGGGCAAGATTTGAGCCATGACTGTGCCTCAGTCAACCCCGGCTGTATAATTGGGAACCTGGTAGGATGTAGGTTGCAATGTGAAGGCTTTAATCCTATGCGCTGAAATAGCTGCAATGGATTGTATGCTCCCTGGGGAGTTGAGGAAGACTAAAGGGCCGTTGTGCCATTCTGATCCGAGTCAGGGGTAATAATTGTAAAAGCGCTTTGAGCACGGCCTGGGAAAGCGCTATATAAGAACCCAACATTATTATTAGCATACTGGAGGGAATCAATGGTGAAAAGACTGGACATGACAGCTTTTCAAAACAATTATGACCAACTGTCATTTGATATGCAATTTGCTGACTGTATCAAGGAAAGATACTATTACCAGGTGGACAGAAAATGTACCTGCCACTACAGTTCATCACCTCTCAATGTCTACACTCACAGCAACTTCAATCAAATGGCCAGTAATTCATTGAATATTTTTCTTTGGAGGTAATACTTGGAAATATTGGTTGTACTACAGGAAGGAAAATAGTTACTGTGCCAGTGGAAGGAAAATATATTCACATACACAAGATTTTATGCAAGTGTTACAATGATGTTTTTGAAACCAACAATTGCATAGAGTGTTGAATTTCTTTAAAATGTTTTGTGACATATTGTGAGAGCCATTGTCAATTACTCGTCCATGTCAGAGAATTAGATGTCATTCAATAAAATAAATTTTGATGGTAGACACCCATGGAAAATGACCCAAATCAATATGAATACCCCTGGAAAACTGACGGAAAACCTCTGCAATTTTATTTTACTCTAAGTGTATGAACCCTGGGTAAAAATGGAATTTTGTAAAATGGTTTTAAAATCTCCCTCAGGACAAAATTTATGATATACAAGTTTTATACCCATACCAAAATTACTGGGCCAATTCAGCTGAAATTTGGTTCATCATTTTGTGTTTTTAGCACATTTTTATGTGCATCTTCACCCATAACAAGTTTCCACAGCTAAGCAATGGTGTATATTGCAGCTATAAGACAATAGGATGGGTAGAGACATGAAACAAAAGATAAAACAAAATATATGTAAATATGCCTATTTATTCAAATTTGTTCAAGCCAAGGATACACACACTGTTCTGTTGTTGGTGATTTGTTCAAGCCAAGGATACACACACTGTTCTGTTGTTGGTGATTTGTTCAAGCCAAGGATACACACACTGTTCTGTTGTTGGTGATTTGTTCAAGCCAAGGATACACACACTGTTCTGTTGTTGGGGATTTGTTCAAGCCAAGGATACACACAATGTTCTGTTGTTGGGGATTTTTAGCACAACTGAACTGAAGGTTCAGTAGTGCTATAGGCATGGCAAAGTGTCTGTCTGTCTGTCTGTCTGTCTGTCTGTCTGTCTGTCTGTCTGTCTGTCTGTCTGTCTGTGTGTGTGTGTGTGTGGATTGTGTGTGTGTGTGTGTGTGTGTGTGTGTGTGTGTGTGTGTGTGTGTGTGTGTGTGTGTGTGTGTAAACAACTTAGTCAAAAACTGCTGGGCCAGGACCAATTGCCATGATATTTGGTGGGTATATTACCTTGAGCGTCTACTTGTAAAATTGTTCAAATCAAAATGATCTTACCACCAGTGTGTGATTTGGGTAAAAAAATGTGATTTTTGGTCAAAAAACTCAGAAACTCCTGGGCAGATTGGTGTGAAATTTGGTGGAAACATTCTTAAGGGGGTGTAAAGTAAGATTTGTTCATGACATGATGATTCCATCAGTGATATGCGAATTAGGGCTAAAAATGTGTCTTTGTGGTCAAAAATCTATAATTGGACTGAAATTTAATGGAAATGCATCTAGGGATGTATGGATGAAGAAATATGAAGCATACATTGATTCCATGAGTGATATGCAAATTAGGTGTAAAAATGTTCATTTGTGGTCAAAAACTTATATCTCAAAAAATACTTGGTCAGTGAGTTGGAAACTTGGTGAGATGTTTCTGAAAGTGTTATTCTGCAGATTTTCTTCTAAACATTTTGACAAAATTGGCCCTAACAACCATGACCACGCCCTTAGCAACAACCAAATGGCAGTATATTTTGGTCAAATAAGAACATCATCTGGTAGACAAGCGAGTAAACATTCAAAAAATGTATGCAAATACCCTAGCAACCATGACCACGCCCATAGCAACAGCCAAATGGTTGTGTATTTCACAAAGATAACAACAGGGATTAATAGACAATTGAATATTAAACATTCAAAAAATGTATGTAAATTTGCCTAGCAACAAGACCACGCCCATAGCAACAGCCAATTCACATATATTGCAAAGATAACAACAGGAATAGAAAGACAAATAAATAAACATTCAAAAAATGTATGTAAATGTGCCTAGCAACAAGACTACACCAATAGCAACAGCCAAATGATCACATATATTGCAGAGATAACAATGGGGATTAATAGACAATTGAATAAACATTCAAAAAATGGATGTAAATATGCCTAGCAACAAGACCACACCCATAGCAACAGCTAAATGATCATGTATAATGATAATATCAGGAATTCATACACTAGTGGACAGAAACATAAAGATGTATGCAAATATATCTAACAACATGACCAAAAAATGTATATCAACAGCAACAAGACCACGCCCATAGCAACAGTCAAATAATCAGGTATATTGCAAAGATAACAGGAATTGAAAGAAAAATGAATAAACATTCAATAAATGTATGCAAATGTGCCTAGCAACAAGACCACGCCCATAGTAACAGCCTAATGATCACATTTTTAAAAACTGTACAGTTGTGTGACAACGCCATTGGCGGTATTTTTTTTATTTCTCACAGAGATTAACCCTTGTCAGCCCAATAATCCATGTTTCAATGGTGGAACCTGCCAAAAGATTTCATCAGTGTCATGCAGAGAATATACCTGTCAATGTCCTCAGTGTTACACAGGACAAAATTGTCTCACACGTAAGTGTAAATGTCACTCAACAAGAGCACAGATTAACAAGGGTGCAAGGTCATAATAATTATGTGGTTAGTGTTTGCTTATATATCATTGCTATCATGTCATATTAAAATGCTATAATATGATAACTGCAGGAATACCTTACAAAATATGATGCGACAAGAAGTACTTAAGTTTAAATTACTATAATACTGAAAAACATTTACTTGAAATGAATTCAACCCAAGATTAAAGTTTTTAGAACATCAAAAAGTTAAAATGGTTCAAAGTAGGCCACGTAACCATGCAGTTATATGTAAAAAATCATTATTTTTTGTGAAATAAATGAATTTATCATTTTTATGATGTAGCTGTCAACCCATGTTCCAGTAGCCCATGTCAGAATGGAGGATTCTGTCAGCCAGTTCAAGGGTTATGTACTGTCTTCACATGTCAGTGTCCAGCGTGCTATACTGGACCAACCTGTACACAAGGTATGGTGATAACAGTTGTGTTTGTAGCTATAGACTTATAATCAAAGAACTTTGAGGCAGTAGTATGTCATAAATACATGTATACAAGAATTTCAAATCTCTCCTGCAATGTGAAAGACAATATATGTGAAATGTCAGTGTAGTGATATTTTGTATAATTTATATAGCTCATAATTGAGTGGTAGAAAAAGGAAATAGAGATAAGTGTATCAAGGTATAGGAAATTGTTATGTTTATTTGTGGTTATGATGGAAATTCAATTGAAAATGAATTTCATTTCTGCTTAGTATTGCCCAATATATCATCAAGTTAGAGAATTATATACTCTGCAGTTTTTCTTCCAAACTGCTTCAAAATGTAAATTTTGTTTATTGTAACAGTTGTGAAGTAATCATTGCCATACATATTTTACAAAATTTGTCTCCCACTATCACTTGGAAAAGAAATTTTCATACATACATTGTATTTGATTTGTACAAAGTCATATCATTGTGCTCCTCTGTTTTCTTGAGACCAACTATGTGAACTAATATGTAATTTTAACAAAATATACAACTTTCTGTATGGATATTTTCAATCCACATGATTGTATGTTTTCATTTTTCAGCTGTCAATGCATGTGAATCCTTACCATGTCAGAATGGTGGTACATGTTCTATGCCATTCCCTGGTGTATGCACTCAGTATCAATGTGCCTGTCCACCATGTTTCGCAGGAATCACCTGTCAAACACGTGAGTGCTAGTTTATGCTATGAGTTTAATAGATAGCTCTCACACTCACAAGTCTGTATGTGTACCGCTGAGCACAACTACTGTGTTGAAATATCAAAAAGTTAAATACTTTTTTAAAGGTTATTTCTGTATGACTGGCTCTTTGTTTCTTTGCTGTTTGGATATTCAACCAGTACTCTCCGTGTAGACTTTTTTCTTATTTTGATTTCATCGCATACAGGCTCTGTGTGTAATGCATGTACAAGTAAGAGTAACAAATGGCTTTGTTGCAATTAGAATCACTCCTGTCTGATGAAATTAACTTTGGTCATGAACAGCTGCAGTTAGTACAAGATGAAACATTTGAAAGAAACCCATAAGCTGAATAGTATGATTCATTAATAATTTGACACTCGATGCTTTTATTAGTTATCAAGATGTGCCCACCCATGGTGGTTTATTATTTGCATACTGATTGAATGGCAGGTGTTTATATTTGAATACTGATTGAATGGCAGGTGTTTATATTTGAATACTGATTGAATGGCAGTGCATACATGTGCATACTGATTGAATGGCAGGTGTTTATATTTGAATACTGATTAAATGGCAGTGCTTACATATGCATACCGATTGAATGGCAGGTGTTTATATTTGAATACTGATTGAATGGCAGGTGTTTATATTTGAATACTGATTGAATGGCAGTGCATACATGTGCATACCGATTGAATGGCAGGTGTTTATATTTGAATACTGATTAAATGGCAGTGCTTACATATGCATACCGATTGAATGGCAGGTGTTTATATTTGAATACTGATTGAATGGCAGTGCTTACATGTGCATACTGATTGAATGGCAGGTCCTTATATTTGAATACTGATTGAATGGCATTGCTTACATTTACATACTGATTGAATGGCAGGTGTTTATATTTGAATACTGATTGAATGGCATTGCTTACATGTGCATACTGATTGAATGGCAGGTGCTTATATTTGAATACTGATTGAATGGCAGGTGTTTATATTTGAATACTGATTGAATGGCAGTGCATACATGTGCATACCGATTGAATGGCAGGTGCTTATATTTGAATACTGATTAAATGGCATTGCTTACATTTACATACTGATTGAATGGCAGGTGTTTATATTTGAATACTGATTGAATGGCATTTCTTACATTTACATACTGATTGAATGGCAGGTTTTTATATTTTGCATAATGATTGAATGGCTGGTACTTATATTTGAATACTGATTGAATGGCAGGTGTTTATATTTGAATACTGATTGAATAGCAGGTGTTTATATTTGAATACTAATTGAATGGCAGGTGTTTATATTTGAATACTGATTGAATAGCAGGTGTTTATATTTGAATACTAATTGAATAGCAGGTGTTTATATTTGAATACTAATTGAATGGCAGGTGTTTATATTTGAATACTGATTGAATAGCAGGTGTTTATATTTGAATACTAATTGAATGGCAGGTGTTTATATTTGAATACTGATTGAATAGCAGGTGTTTATATTTGAATACTAATTGAATAGCAGGTGTTTATATTTGAATACTGATTGAATAGCAGGTGTTTATATTTGAATACTAATTGAATAGCAGGTGTTTATATTTGAATTTTATATTAATGTGATAGCACTGAATGTTTGGTTATTAAAACTTATTGTTGTATTGATTTCTACTCTATACAATATTTCTACTCTATACAATATCATGTATATTTCATCTAACAGCTATTGATCCATGCCAACCTAACCCATGTAACAACCAAGGTACCTGCTTTCAAAGTGGCTCAGGATGTTCAAGCTACCAGTGTGTCTGCCAAGAGTGCTACACAGGTGACAACTGCCTCACACGTAAGTCTGCCAGTTGTCAAAGTTAATATACTACAAGTATCTTATATCAAAAGAACTTCTATGAATTTGCTTTTTTTGGACCATATGAATTGCATTACATGCTATAGTACAATACATTACAATACTATGAGGTTATTACCCGATATCACCTCTTCATTCGTCATATCGCGGTGAGTGCAGTCTGATGACTCATATCACGTTATGGTGATATATACCATGAACGAAGAGGTGATATCGGGTAATAACTGATTTATCATATGGGAAATTACATTGTGAGTAGCCTATAATGTAAAAGTGCAATATTTTACGAACTTTCTGTGTGAAATGTGTTCTATAGTGTGTGTGAGTCATCTTACTTTGCTAAAACAAAACTGCATAATGGAAGAGCTGAACAGCAGAACCACTTCTACACGTTACAAAAACAAGAAAAAAGAACAAAAAAATAAAACAGCAGAGCAATTCTGACCAATAGGTCACCTGTATTAGGTATACTATAGATTTTTTTATCCAAACTGATAATGTTTACTAATTCAATAATCTTCGTTTTACAGCTGTTAATCCATGCAGTAATTCCCCATGCAAAAATGGTGGATTTTGTCAACAGGTGCCAGGTTCTTGCTCTGTCTATACGTGTTTCTGTGTTAATTGCTTCACTGGATCAACATGTGAGACTCGTAAGTATGCTAAAAAACATGTATAATTAATGAGCAAAAATTTTCTCAGTCTAGGAATTTATGGTCAAAAATTGTGAATTACATGACTACTGCAGCAGTTGTGTACAGCATCTCAAATGAATTACATGACTACTGCAGCAGTTCTATACAGCATCTCAAATGAATTACATGACTACTGCAGCAGTTCTATACAGCATCTCAAATGAATTACATGACTACTGCAGCAGTTGTGTACAGCATCTCAAATGAATTACATGACTACTGCAGCAGTTGTGTACAGCATCTCAAATGAATTACATGACTACTGCAGCAGTTGTGTACAGCATCTCAAATGAATTACATGACTACTGCAGCAGTTGTGTACAGCATCTCAAATGAATTACATGACTACTGCAGCAGTTCTATACAGCATCTCAAATGAATTACATGACTACTGCAGCAGTTGTGTACAGCATCTTAAATGAATTACATGACTACTGCAGCAGTTCTATACAGCATCTCAAATGAATTACATGACTTTACTGCAGCAGTTCTATACAGCATCTCAAATGAATTACATGACTACTGCAGCAGTTGTGTACAGCATCTCAAATGAATTACATGACTACTGCAGCAGTTGTGTACAGCATCTCAAATGAATTACATGACTACTGCAGCAGTTGTGTACAGCATCTCAAATGAATTACATGACTACTGCAGCAGTTGTGTACAGCATCTCAAATGAATTACATGACTACTGCAGCAGTTGTGTACAGCATCTCAAATGAATTACATGACTACTGCAGCAGTTCTATACAGCATCTCAAATGAATTACATGACTACTGCAGCAGTTCTATACAGCATCTCAAATGAATTACATGACTACTGCAGCAGTTGTGTACAGCATCTCAAATGAATTACATGACTTTTGTCTAATTTTTCTTATTTTATAAAGCAATTGATGCATGTGAAGTTAATCCATGTCGGAATGGTGGCCAATGTCAACCCATCCAAGGAGCATGTAATGATTATACCTGTGTCTGTCCTGGTTGTTATGATGGCCAAAACTGTGAAATATGTAAGTATTGATCAAACTTATAAATTTGCCATATTCTGGTTATCACAAAGACAGAAGATGGTACCATTTGGTCACAAGGAGTTTGTCACATGACAGAGGTAGTTACCAATATAGCCCAGTACACATGACAGAGGTAGTACTACTGATATAGCCCAGTACACATGACAGAGGTAGTACTACTGATATAGTCCAGTACACATGACAGAGGTAGTTACCAATATAGCCCAGTACACATGACAGAGGTAGTACTACTGATATAGCCCAGTACACATGACAGAGGTAGTACTACTGATATAGCCCAGTACACATGACAGAGGTAGTACTACTGATATAGTCCAGTACACATGACAGAGGTAGTTACCAATATAGCCCAGTACACATGACAGAGGTAGTACTACTGATATAGCCCAGTACACATGACAGAGGTAGTACTACTGATATAGTCCAGTACACATGACAGAGGTAGTTACCAATATAGCCCAGTACACATGACAGAGGTAGTACTACTGATATAGCCCAGTACACATGACAGAGGTAGTTACCAATATAGCCCAGTACACATGACAGAGGTAGTACTACTGATATAGCCCAGTACACATGACAGAGGTAGTACTACTGATATACATGTAGTCCAGTACACATGACAGAGGTAGTTACCAATATAGCCCAGTACACATGACAGGTAGTACTACTGATATAGCCCAGTACACATGACAGAGGTAGTACTACTGATATAGCCCAGTACACATGACAGAGGTAGTACTACTGATATAGCCCAGTACACATGACAGAGGTAGTACTACTGATATAGCCCAGTACACATGACAGAGATAGTACTACTGATATAGTCCAGTACACATGACAGAGGTAGTTACCAATATAGCCCAGTACACATGACAGAGGTAGTACTACTGATATAGCCCAGTACACATGACAGAGGTAGTACTACTGATATAGTCCAGTACACTTGACAGAGGTAGTTACCAATATAGCCCAGTACACATGACAGAGGTAGTACTACTAATATAGCCCAGTACACATGACAGAGGTAGTACTACTGATATAGTCCAGTACACATGACAGAGGTAGTTACCAATATAGCCCAGTACACATGACAGAGGTAGTACTACTGATATTGCCCAGTACACTTGACAGAGGTAGTACTACTGATATAGTCCAGTACACATGACAGAGATAGTACTACTGATATAGCCCAGTACACTTGACAGAGGTAGTACTACTGATATAGCCCAGTACACATGACAGAGGTAGTACTACTGATATAGCCCAATACACTTGACAGAGGTAGTTCTACTGATATAGCCCAGTACACATGACAGAGATAGTACTACTGATATAGTCCAGTACACTTGACAGAGATAGTACTATCGATATAGTCCAGTACACACGACAGAGGTAGTACTACTGATATAGTCCAGTACACTTGACAGAGATAGTACTATCGATATAGTCCAGTACACACGACAGAGGTAGTACTACTGATATAGTCCAGTACACTTGACAGAGATAGTACTATCGATATAGTCCAGTACACACGACAGAGGTAGTACTACTGATATAGTCCAGTACACTTGACAGAGATAGTACTACCGATATAGTCCAGTACACATGACAGAGGTAGTTGAGTACTACCGATATAGTCCAGTACACATGACTTAGGTAGTTGTATATTAGCAATAGAGCCCAGTACACCTGACAGATATCGGGCCTAGAACTTCATTTAAATATCAACATAGCGAACATCAACATAGCCTGACAGTGTACATGTACTCTTAGCTAACATCCCTAGCCCTTAATTATGTTACTTATCTCCATTATTTTATCTTGGTCACCAAATAAGTACTCAACATGGTATATTTGGTCCATTTTCCATCAATCTTGACACCTCAGTAAATTTTGTCTGAAAAAGCTAAGCAAAGCATTTTCTTTTAGCGATCAAAATTTAATTGTCTATTTTGATCATGCTTTTTTTTTGTACAGTGGTGAATCCATGTGATCCCAACCCATGCTTCAATAGTGGTACCTGTGTTCCTAGTAGTCTGTCATGTGAACAGTATTCCTGTTTGTGTCCGACCTGCTACACAGGAACTAACTGTGTTCAATGTAAGTAACTATGAAATGAACCAGTGTTAAGTGATACCATAGAAAAAATAATATTTGTGAAATGTAAGTATTATATAACCAATGTACAAAGCAAACCAGGCCCTATGAAAGAAATTGTTATATGTTACAAAAAGAGTTCCTGTAGCAAATAAGGTTAACTTTTATGCTGGAATATAAGGTACAATAAAATTAACCAGTGTCTTATATATCTTTTATAATGAAAAATGTTATTGAAAACAAGATTCTACCAACTGTGTTGAAAGTGACAATAAAACTATCCAGTATATGGAATAAACTGTTTTGAATGTAAGTTACAGTCCAATCAGATAATTTTGTTTATAATGAGACCACAATATTGTAGAAACGATATTCACTTGCTCGACTATCAAAATGTGCTTTGTGCATTCTTTCAGTCATAAACCCATGCCAATTGGATCCTTGTATGAATAACGGATTTTGTCAGCCTGTTCCTGGTTCCTGTGAAGAATTCACATGTAGTTGTACTGGCTGCTGGGTTGGTTCACTATGTCAAACAGGTAAACATCCTAGTCAGTGATGCTACATATTAAAATCAGTGAGCAGAGCACACACATAAAACTTTTGTCAGAGACAAAAGTCTTAAACTTTACTGTTACAGTGTTCATGAAAACTACAATCCATCTTTGTTCAAATAAAAAAAAAATTAGTTAATGTCACCCATTATGTAATATTTGAATAGAAAACAACATTCGCCTAAAATCTATCAATGCATATTTATATAACATGGCTGCTCAACACTTTTGACTGTGTTGAATAAGAGATTAGCAATTGCCTTGGAAACAAAATGGTGAACAACCAAATTTCACAAATGATTTTAATATACATTACATTAAATCTTGAATGTCATTTTCATGACTTAGTAAGAAGTCTTACACTATTTAAAAAATTAGTTTAGACTATGCATCTTTCTATATCAATGTATTAGACTATGCATCTTTCTATATCAATGTATTAGACTATGCATCTTTCTATATCAATGTATTAGACTATGCATCTTTCTATATCAATGTATTAGACTATACATCTTTCTATATCAATGTATTAGACTATGCATCTTTCTACATTTGTATATCAGTGTATTAGACTATGCATCTTTCTATATCAATGTATTAGACTATGCATCTTTCTATATCAATGTATTAGACTATACATCTTTCTATATCAATGTATTAGACTATGCATCTTTCTATATCAATGTATTAGACTATACATCTTTCTATATCAATGTATTAGACTATACATCTTTCTATATCAATGTATTAGACTATGCATCTTTCTATATCAATGTATTAGACTATACATCTTTCTATATCAATGTATTAGACTATGCATCTTTCTATATCAATGTATTAGACTATGCATCTTTCTATATCAATGTATTAGACTGCATCTTTCTATATCAATGTATTAAACTATGCATCTTTCTATATCAATGTATTAAACTATGCATCTTTCTATATCAATGTATTAGACTATACATCTTTCTATATCAATGTATTAGACTATGCATCTTTCTATATATCAATGTATTAGACTATGCATCTTTCTATATCAATGTATTAAACTATGCATCTTTCTATATCAATGTATTAAACTATGCATCTTTCTATATCAATGTATTAGACTATGCATCTTTCTATATCAATATATTAGACTATGCATCTTTCTATATCAATGTATTAGACTATGCATCTTTCTATATCAATGTATTAGACTATACATCTTTCTATATCAATGTATTAAACTATGCATCTTTCTATATCAATGTATTAGACTATACATCTTTCTATATCAATGTATTAAACTATGCATCTTTCTATATCAATGTATTAGACTATACATCTTTCTATATCAATGTATTAAACTATGCATCTTTCTATATCAATGTATTAGACTATGCATCTTTCTATATCAATGTATTAAACTATGCATCTTTCTATATCAATGT
The DNA here is from genome assembly GCF_964340395.1 of Glandiceps talaboti. NCBI lineage: Eukaryota > Metazoa > Hemichordata > Enteropneusta > Spengelidae > Glandiceps > Glandiceps talaboti. The sequence goes on from NC_135553.1 coordinate 28,285,413, forward strand.
ATTAAACTATGCATCTTTCTATATCAATGTATTAGACTATACATCTTTCTATATCAATGTATTAGACTATGCATCTTTCTATATATCAATGTATTAGACTGCATCTTTCTATATCAATGTATTAAACTATGCATCTTTCTATATCAATGTATTAAACTATGCATCTTTCTATATCAATGTATTTGACTATACATCTTTCTATATCAATGTATTAGACAAATGAATGGCCATTAATTATCTCTTATATTTATGTCTTATTGTCTTGTCAGCTTCTAACCCATGCAGTGATTTGCCCTGTGAAAATGGAGGTACCTGTACTCCAGTACAAGGCTCCTGTACACTGTTTACGTGTACATGTACACAATGTTATACTGGACAGACTTGTGGTCAATGTAGGTTATTTGTCACATTTCTTATTCTCAAGTTAACCACTTTGACTATAATATCAACATCAATATTTAATGTAGCTCAAGTGTAGCAATTGACAAGGCTGACTTGAAGCTTTGATACCTTCATTTCAAAGAATTTTGAGAATGACAAACTTGCGGTCAGCATGGCAGACTAACCACCTGTCATGGATCCAGAATTTTATCATTGCACTGTTAGGATTCTGTACTGGATGTGATTATCTATAACTGATAAGTCATCACCCAGAAAGTGCATGCCCCATGTTTTTATGAGGAGCTAATATCACTGAGAAAAGAAGACTTAGTGCATAAGTTCGAAAATAAGTGGCACACATCACAACACAGAATCAATTGGCAAATCTTCTGTACTTTAGCAGGTTGAATACTTACGTCACTGTGATGAAGTAAAGTCAGCTTTCCATCAAACTCTCATCGAGGAAACAGAATTCTTTGAAACGAAGGTATCAATGCTTCATGACAGACTTGCATGGTGTTCACTCAGTCAACAGTGATGATCAACTACCAAATCACATTTTCACTTCCATGTAGTTTGAGTCTGTGTCAGTAGATCGTGTTAAACCGCAGTCGTCTACAAAATCATGTGAACTTGATATCCTTCCAACAACTTTGTCAAGAACAGTATTGACTCTCTTGCAACTTTCTTAGCTCATTTATACAATATTTCACTTTCGTCTGGCACTGTCCCTAGGCATTTTAAATCATCAATCATTTGTCTATTGTTGAAGAAGCCCGATCTTGACCACAATGTACTGAAAAAAAATTATAGGCCCGTATCCAATGTCTTTCTTGTTGAAAGTTCTTGAGAGAATTGTCGCGCAGCAGCTAACTGATCATCTCGCCAAGTTTCAGCTTTACACCAAGTGTCAAAGTGCATACAGAGCCAATTACAGTACTGAAACTGCCCTCCTCCGCGTCAACAATGATATTATGCTTACATTAAACTATGAAAAAGATGTCATTGTTGTCATGTTGGATTTATCTGCTGCCTTTGATATGATTGATAATGATGTTTTGTTCAATAGACCACAATTTCATTTCGGTATCACAGGCCCATGGCTCTGTCTTGATTCAGATCATTTCGGTATCACAGGCACGCGGCTCTGTCTGGATTCAGATCATTTCGGTATCACAGGCCCGCGGCTCTGTCTTGATTCTGATCATTTCGGTATCACAGGCCCGCGGCTCTGTCTTGATTCAGATCATTTCAGTATCACAGGCCCGCGGCTCTGTCTTGATTCAGATCGTACCTTGTCAATGACACCCAGTATGTTGAAGTTAATACCACCACCAAATCGTCTACATCATGTTTGGAATATGGTATTCCACAAGGATTGATATTAGGTCCAATTTTATTCATTTTGTAAAGAACACCAGAATAGAATATCATAGTTTGCCATATGGCCTCAACTACATGATGTATGTCAATGATTGTGGTACTTATGTTATTTGCAAAAGGCCTGACAAAGTTCTAGCGCGGTGCATGGAGAGGCATGTGTCAATGGTATTCGTAGCTGGATGATGTCCAATATGTTGGTACTCAATGATGATACTCCATCTGTCTGTCTGTCTGTCTGTCTGTCTGTCTGTCTGTCTGTGTGTGTGTGTCCTTTGTCCTTAAATATTAATAAGTCATTTCTCAGAAATGCAATATCCAATTACTTTCAAACCTGGCACAAAGGTGACATTTCATATGGTTCATATGCACATCATTTTGTTTTCCAATATATGCAAATTTGACAATTGCAGACAAAATGTGTATTTCTCTCATGTAGGTGGTTGACATCTTCAAGTAATTATGGATTTGTCTTAACATTTTCTGTTTTCAAACACTGGTGGCATTCTTACCAAGAGATGTTACTAGTGGTACATGTACCTCTAAATGTTAATACATACAGTCTACATTCAAGTCTACCCACATACTGCCAGGTTTTAAACTTTATTTTGAGACATTGTTTGGTCTTTACCTGGTTCAGGTACAGTTATCAAAATTCAGCAATTTCCTGCATTATCACAGACACTTTCTATTTAAAAAACATGTCTCTATTCAGTCACATAGAAATTCACATTTGCTATTCATAGCGCTAACACTGTTCACATGTTCAAAAGTGGGTTGAAGACACATCTTTCTAGACAGTATCTGATTTTAAATTAATAAAAAAGTGATTTGTGTTGCCAGGGTCGCTGCATGACAGTTGACTCTCTATTTTAATGTGTGATGTCCTTTTAATCAGTACTTTATTTTAATCTACCAGCTGTCTTCTGAATTTGTATCCTTCCTATTTGAAAGAACTTTTGACCAGAAATTTTATACGTCATTTGTGCTCTTTCTTCTGAGACATTTTGTTGATGGTTCTTTTAGTTGTTGGTTTGTTGTACAATGTGCTGAGACAGAGTGTAGCAGATTTGTTTAAGAATTAAAATAAATAGATAAAAATATTCACAAGCATGGCAATTGATTGGACAAATTTTGTCAAGGTGTAGATTAAATATGAAACATTTCAGTCATTACAAATTTGTGCTTACTAAAAACAAGTTTCTGTCTATACCTTAAAGCTATCAATCCATGCCAGCCCAATAACCCCTGTGGGAATGGTGGTATCTGTATTCAGTCTACAGCAGCATGTTCACAATACACCTGCCAGTGTCCAGCATGCTACACAGGCAACAACTGCTTTCAACGTAAGTATGCAATAGGGGATACCTGTATGCTTATCATGTTGAATTTCCCAGAATGCAAATTTATGAAATCTCGCAGAAGTTCTATTAAAAAGGGCATTGAACAGTTTACCTCTTCCTATCAACCAACCAACGAATCAATCAATCAGTCAGTTTATTTCAGAACAATAAGGCCACAGGCCCAAAGAGCAAACAATAATACAAACGTTTCAGTTCATAGAGGGAAATTCCTCTCTATTTTTCATTGCAAAATAAATAAATGAAGCTAAGTTATTAAATAAGTTACATTATCAGAATTCAAAAGTGAAATGAACTTATCATAGGAAAGGTTCAAACGAAACCACCTTGGTAACAATTCATTTCGAAGGTCCTTATAATGGGGACAAATTGCTAAGAAATGAGTATTTACAAAACCTTTAGTCAGCAGGTCTTTAGTCTTCATATAAAATGTTTTATCAACAACTAGTACCAAATGTTAATTTGTTGTATTGTGCATGTTTTACTGACAGACCAAAACTATTTCAATTTATCCAAATAAAATAAAAACAAAAACAAGAATATTTACAGTGTTTATTCATTTGTTTTAAAATTACTCATTGAAACTTACTTTTAATTTCAAAGGAAAATTTCTGATTTTAAAAGCAAATATGTTTCAGTACAATAATACGCTATTACAAGAATTAAAAAAATCTTCTTCTTTTTTTATCAGTGTTTCAGAAGTTTGACAAAATGTTTGTTTTTTCATTTCTGGCAGAAATCAATGCTTGTTTCCCTAACCCATGTAGAAATGGTGGATTTTGTCAAGCACAAAGTGGTTCATGCACCGACTTGACTTGTTCATGTCCAACATGTTTTACAGGAACACTCTGTGATATCCGTAAGTAAAACGAGCATTGTGCTTTATTTTCGTACCTAAATATATTCTTGTACTTATTATATACATAGACCCTCATATCCCTAGGGTTTGACGTCAAAGTATAGTAATATGAAATCTATACATTTCATATTACTATGCTTTGACGTCACACTATAGTAATATGGTCGGAACTACTTTGAATTATTTGTAAACATCGTCAACCTGTACAGTTACGATGTTATTGTTTGAAAATATGGTTTCCTTGCTATTCATGGATTGCCGAACATTGACCATCATCATCATCAGTGTAATCAGTGAACAAATACACCTCTTTTGGACACATCTATCGCCTTTCGTACAGCCACTAACGTACGTAGACATGCTAACAAAAGTAACATCAACATCGTAAAAACTTCCAGTTGTGATAGTTGCACATTGCAGTGAAATCGTTGTCCGTTAAATTCAACTATTGATAGAATTTTTGAACAACTTTTGACAATGTGTTTTTGAAAATTTCACAATGTTTTTGACAGTTTAACTTGCCAGTGTTGATGTTTTCAGCATGACTCTGAGCCAAGTTCTATGCATAACCAGTGTAGGCACCCGTTCGTTAGCCAGTCTCTCAATATGTCTCATTTTTTCTGATGAAAGTGTTTATATTTTGTCAAAGAATTAATCACTGCTCTTGACAAACATCCCGTCCTTGTCAAAATGTTCCCTACCTGAAAGTCTGTGGTGTAATTTTACTGATCTCAACATATATGTTAGTAGCAGTAGCGACGGCAGCTGGTGCAATGGCGTCTACATTCTGAAAACTGAATGAACAGCTGAGCGATGTAGCCCCATCACTTCGTAAAATTGATGCAAGTTCAGTGTAATTTTCGGAATATTTTTGTTTAAAATTGTCATCATAAAAGAAAAAAATAGTGGGTCTATGTATATGATAAATAATAATCTCCCGGTATTTCTCATTCGTGCTACGTCATCTTGGACTCATGATTCCCCTATGTCTGTATCCCTCCGAGCCGATACGGCCGACATGAGGGGAATCATTTGTCCCCGATGACATAGCGCTCATTCGGAATACTGGGAGATTATATATAAATAGTTCATGATATGATGCCACATGACCAAATAATTCTCAATTTATGTAAATTTGCTATGTTACCTGCGTATATTAAAATGATGAATGATCTTACACTGTGTACACTGACTTGATATTTGACACTGTGTACACTGACTTGATACTTGACACTGTGTACACTGACTTGATATTTGACACTGTGTACACTGACTTGATACTTGACACTGTGTACACTGACTTGATACTTGACACTGTGTACACTGACTTGATATTTGACACTGTGTACACTGACTTGATACTTGACACTGTGTATACTGACTTGATATTTGACACTGTGTACACTGACTTGATACTTGACACTGTGTACACTGACTTGATACTTGACACTGTGTACACTGACTTGATACTTGACACTGTGTATACTGACTTGATATTTGACACTGTGTACACTGACTTGATACTTGACACTGTGTACACTGACTTGATATTTGACACTGTGTACTCTGACTTGATATTTGACACTGTGTACACTGACTTGATATTTGACACTGTGTACACTGACTTGATACTTGACAATGTGTACACTGACTTGATACTTGACACTGTGTACACTGACTTGATACTTGACACTGTGTATACTGACTTGATATTTGACACTGTGTACACTGACTTGATACTTGACACTGTGTACACTGACTTGATACTTGACTTAAAAGTATAAATTAAAGAGTATGCTGAGCTGGGTGTACAACAAAAGAACTTGCATTAAATGATGAGTTCTAACCATCAAAATATTTATTTATTCCTTTCCAAGCTGTGAATGCATGTGCGTCTAGTCCCTGTGAGAATGGAGGCATGTGCAATCCTATACCAGGTGCATGTACAATATATAGCTGTACTTGTCAGGGATGTAACACTGGTCAAAACTGTGAATCATGTAAGTATACAATCCAAACCATTTTTTATAGGTTGAAGGTGCTCTAGTGCTGTATGAGGATTCCTTTAAATTTGGAGGGTGCTCTAGTGCTGTATGAGGATTCCTTTAAATTTGGAGGATGCTCTAGTGCTGTATGAGGATTCCTTTAAATTTGGAGGGTGCTCTAGTGCTGTATGAGGATTCCTTTAAATTTGGAGGGTGCTCTAGTGCTGTATGAGGATTCCTTTAAATTTGGAGGATGCTCTAGTGCTGTATGAGGATTCCTTTAAATTTGGAGGATGCTCTAGTGCTGTATGAGGATTCCTTTAAATTTGGAGGGTGCTCTAGTGCCGTATGAGGATTCCTTTAAATTTGGAGGGTGCTCTAGTGCCGTATGAGGATTCCTTTAAATTTGGAGGGTGCTCTAGTGCCGTATGAGGATTCCTTTAAATTTGGAGGGTGCTCTAGTGCTGTATGAGGATTCCTTTAAATTTGGAGGGTGCTCTAGTGCCGTATGAGGATTCCTTTAAATTTGGAGGGTGCTCTAGTGCCGTATGAGGATTCCTTTAAATTTGGAGAGTGCTCTAGTGCCGTATGAGGATTCCTTTAAATTTGGAGGGTGCTGTAGTGCCGTATGAGGATTCCTTTAAATTTGGAGGGTGCTCTAGTGCCGTATGAGGATTCCTTTAAATTTGGAGGGTGCTCTAGTGCCGTATGAGGATTCCTTTAAATTTGGAGGATGCTCTAGTGCCGTATGAGGATTCCTTTAAATTTGGAGGGTGCTCTAGTGCCGTATGAGGATTCCTTTAAATTTGGAGGGTGCTCTAGTGCCGTATGAGGATTCCTTTAAATTTGGAGGGTGCTCTAGTGCCCAATGAGGATTCCTTTAAATTTGGAGGGTGCTATTCACTTGAAGTTTGATACTGTATCTCTCATTTAATAATATGAAAGGATAGTATTGAAGAAGTCCAGAAAACAAAAAATGGTTCTCTCTTCAAGTTATCTTTTCTGGAAACTTGAAAGAAGTAATTGAACTAACAATTCCAATTTTACACAAATGTGTGATTGAGTGATTATTGATCTAAGTGTTTTGCAACATATTGCATGACTATATGAGACTTCTCAAATATTACTAATTACACTTTTGTATAGACTGTAAGATACACCATGTCATTCAAGCCTAGTCAGTCTACTCTTTATGACCACATACTACTGTGCAATCTATTGACACCAAGATGTTAAGATTCAAGGCTTCACCTTGAACTAGTGATTAGAGGTTCAAATAGAGGCCAGTATGAAATCAAATAAACACAACAATTTATGTGTCTGGTGATTGGAATAATTGTTGTCATAGTGATTATTTTTATGATGTTTGTACTTGGTAAGATACCAGACATTGGTGGAATTTTATGTTTTAAGCACATAGAAGTCAGATGTCATGGTTATTTTAACACCTTTTGCTGCATAACTGTATATCCTTGGGTGCAACCAGATATTGTTGCAAAATGCTTAGAAAGGCTGTACAGAACAGACATGGGTTGTGGCTGTCATATCTTACAGATGAAGTTACTCTTATACAAGATTAAATTTAACCATTTGTTTGAAATCTTACAAGAAAGTCTAAACTTTCTTTTCCATAGAATAAATATTATGAATGTCCTCAGTGTATTGAATATTAATTAATACTTTTTGTGTTTGTATTTTTTGTTTTGTTTGTTTGTTTGGTTGGTTGGTTGTTTGTTTGTTTGTGGTGATTAGTGATCAATCCATGTGCTGTCAACCCATGTTTCAACCAAGGAACTTGCAGTCCAGTGTCTGGTGGTTCATGTACAGACTTCCAATGTCTTTGCTCCGGCTGTTACACCGGACAGAACTGCTTAGATGGTAAGTTCTTTAAACAATATGTGTTTACTCTGGAAATCTGTCACCTTTGAGTGAACACACACACATGTTAAGAAAGCCAAACTGTGAAAGAGTTCTTACAATTGTTGTATTATCATTCAACAGAATTCACAATTGTAAAGGCTTATTTCTACTGTTGTCTCTCATGCACAAAAATGCTCACTCTCTCTCTCTCTGTCACACACACACACACACACACACACACACACACACACACACACACACACACACACACACACACACACACACACACTGAAAATACCACAACATGTCAGAAATGCCTTGGTAAAACCAAACTATGGATAACCCGAGTTCATCAATAGGCAAGACAATCTCTAAATCTGTTTGCAATGTCAACTGTAATAGGATTATAAAAGTTGTAACAGCTGATAATGTCCCTTGACTCAAACGATTCACTCCTTGAAAGTAACCTTGCACTTGGAACTACAGTTTTTCTCGTTCCATAGTTAGTTAAATAATCTTTGGAAAAATTAAGCACAGAGATACTTAAATAGCAAATAATATATACCACATGTAACATTGTCAATGTACGATGCACGATGTATCCTAATGTTATGATCGTGATCGGATCATGACCTTTCACCCAAGCCAAATCGTGACCTTTCACCCAAGCCAGTTGTGCCTCGCGGTGGAGTAACACACTCACTAGTACTTGCACACATTCTGTCGACAGCATTTCAGTCTTGACCTAGTACCTGTACCAGCGATGACTCAGGCTTATCAGATGTAATTGCAAAAAGCAAACACTTAGTTATGGTAATGAGTTGATAAGGATTGATAAGAAAGTGCAAGAATTGCACTTTGCTGGTAAAGGCGATGTTCAACTCATGACAATTTATACTAAGTCTTGTATAACACATTTCCCATCATCCTTCTCTATTTACAGTCATCAATCCATGCTTCCCAAACAACCCATGTCAGAATGGTGGTTTCTGTCAGCAAAGTCAGGGATCATGTACTCAGTTCACATGTCAGTGTACAGGTTGTTGGACTGGTAATACATGCAACACAGGTATGTACATGTCATATCATTCAAACTACTGTTCTAAGTATTAAGACAACATGGAAACATTATTCTAGTACACTAGTGTTGTGTATTATTGCTCCACGTATTTTAATTCAAAACATGATTCTATTTATGTTTTAGCGACTATATTATCTTTTTTGCCAATATGGGAATATGGGGGAGAGGATGTGATGGCAATCAGCCTTACATGAATAGGATGGATAACATGTTGAACTAAAGTCACAACACTCATATTTCATATTAGGATGTACTATTTTTATCAAGTGAACATTTTTGTGTTGGGAAATGTATGATTGTTCATTTTTTTTATTAATGGTTTTCATCCACTGGCAAAGTTTGAGAGTAGCTTGTAACAACCACTACTATTTATAGCACCTAGTCTCGATAACCCCTAAGCTATTTATAGCACCTAGTCTTGATAACCCCTATGCTATTTATAACACCTAGTCTTGATAACCCCTACGCTATAACACCTAGTCTTGATAACCCCTACGCTCTTTATAACACCTAGTCTTGATAACCCCTATGCTATTTATAAGACCTAGTCTTGATAACCCCTACACTATTTATAACACCTAGTCTCGATAACCTCCTATGCTATTTATAACACCTAGTCTTGATAACCCCTATGCTATTTATAAGACCTAGTCTTGATAACCCCTACACTATTTATAACACTAGTCTCGATAACCCCCTATGCTATTTATAACACCTAATATTGATAACCCCTATGCTATTTATAACACCTAATCTTGATAACCCCTATGCTATTTATAACACCTAGTCTCGATAACCCCTATGCTATTTATAACACCTAGTCTTGATAACCCCTATGCTATTTATAACACCTAATCTTGATAACCCCTATGCTATTTATAACACCTAGTCTCGATAACCCCTATGCTATTTATAACACCTAGTCGTGATAACCCCTATGCTATTTATAACACCTAGTCTTGATAACCCCTATGCTATTTATAACACCTAGTCTTGATAACCCATACGCTCTTTATAACACCTAGTCTTGATAACCCCTATGCTATTTATAACACCTAATATTGATAACCCCTATGCTATTTATAACACCTAATCTTGATAACCCCTATGCTATTTATAACACCTAATCTTGATAACCCCTATGCTATTTACAACACCTAGTCTTGATAACCCCTACACTATTTATAACACCTAGTCGTGATAACCCCTATGCTCTTTATAACACCTAATATTGATAACCCCTATGCTATTTATAACACATAATCTTGATAACCCCTATGCTATTTATAACACCTAGTCTCGATAACCCCTATGCTATTTATAACACCTAGTCTCGATAACCCCCTATGCTGTTTATAACACCTAGTCTCGATAACCCCTATGCTATTTATAACACCTAATCTTGATAACCCCTATGCTATTTATAACACCTAATCTTGATAACCCCTATGCTATTTATAACACCTAATCTTGATAACCCCTATGCTATTTATAACACCTAGTCTTGATAACCCCTATGCTATTTATAACACCTAGTCTTGATAACCTGTATGCTTTTTATAACACCTAGTCTTGATAACCCCTACGCTATTTATAACACCTAGTCTTGATAACCCCTATGCTATTTATAACACCTAGTCTTGATAACCCCTACGCTATTTATAACCCGTACGCTATTTCTTTTCTTTAATACTCAGAAACTGATGGCTGTACAAATTTCAACCCATGTCAGAACGGAGGTATTTGCACCCCTATACAGGGATCGTGTAGTGCTTATAACTGTGAATGTCCAATATGTTTTACTGGTTCCAACTGTATGACAGGTATGTATCAAACTGTTAATTCTCGCACTCCAGAGTGTTGTTTTTTCACATTGTGTTCTACCATTACCACAAGAGGTCTGCTGTTACTGGAAAAGAAAAATAAGTATAACTGTAGTCTGTTTTTTAGCACAACTGAACGTTATGGATTCAGTAGGGCTATAGGCATGGCAAAGTGTCTGTCTGTCTGTCTGGATGTGTGTGTGTGTGTGTGTGTGTGTGTGTGTGTGTGTGTGTGTGTGTGTGTGTGTGTGTGTAAACAACTTAAAGTCAAAAACTGCTGGACCTATTTCTTTGATATTTGGTGGTCATGTTACTTCAGGTGTTAGTTGGGAAATTGTTCAAATGAAAATGATTGCATCAAAGATGTGAGTTTTTGGTCAAAAAATGTGAATTTTGGTCGAAAAACTACGGGGCAGATTGGCATGAAATTTGGTGGGAATATTCTTAGGGATGAGTAAATTAAGATTTGTACCTGACATGATGATTTCCTCAGTAATATGCAAATTAGGGCTAGCAATGTGTCTTTTTGGTCAAAAAACCTATAATTCCAAAACTATTCAGCAGATTGGGCTGAAATTTAATAGGGATGCATCTGCGGGTGTATAGATGAAGAAGTATTAAGCATATAATGATCTCATCAGTAATATGCAAATTATGTGTACAAATGTAAATTAACAATTTATATCTCAAAAAGTACTTGGTCAATAAGGCTGAAATTTGGTGAGATGTTTCTGGAAGTGTTATTCTGCAGATTTTCTTCACAATTGGCCCTTGCAACCATGACCAAATGGCAGTATATTTTGGTTAAATCACAGGGTAAAGGACCAATGATCAATTTTGTACGCGATTTTCCGGATTTCTAATATTATTTTTAAATACTGTTTCCTCTTACTGTTTTTCTCTATTTCCTACCTGATATCAATGTCTTATCTGAGTTTATCAGCTTTGCATCAATTATTAGCTTGCTAGAACAAACTCACTATTTGCCCAAATTAACGCATTATGCCGCGAGTGTAAACATCTACTGATCCGACTAAATGGTAATACACGGAAAGGGGTAAAACTCCAAAGGGACGTGTCAGAGGACATCCGTAAATCACCCTGCCACTTAATTTATTCATGAATTCACAAAACAACAGGAAATAAACAAATGGTAAAATCATGCATATGTTATTATCATGCATATTGTTATTTCATTCTCAAATTAAAAAGCCGACGTATTTGAAGAAATGCTTGCGAAGACAGTTTTGACACGATTGAAAACCAAAAACGTCTGTCGCCTGGACAAAACAGTGTGTCGTTCATTAGGATCATGGATGTAGGATTGACATATTAAAAAGCCGACGTTGTCCAAGAAATGCTTGCCCGATAGATATTCACAATTGAAAACCAAACATGTCTATCGTGAAAAATGTAGCATTGATGATATATTTAAAAGCCGACGTATTCGAAGAAATACTTGCATGATAGATATTCACGATTGAAAACCAAAAATGTCTCCAAAATGTAACCCGTGCAGCGCAGCACGATCGACATTTTCGAAAATAGAACATCGCGTCGTTTGGTACATGATAGGACTTTTGGTTTTTGTTAAATAGTGCGAAAATGTCACAAAAATGAGGAAAATGTAGGACGAAACTCAAAAATGAAAAAAGTATTGACTTCTGTGCAGTGTTTCATGAGTGTATTTTACCCTTTTCTCCTTCCTTATGTCCCAACATTTGCTACGAAGCGAAGATAGCATTGACAGAATGCGAGTTTATTCCCAGAGAATCCTGGGTAATTTGTTTACAAGTTAGGCACATGTCGCCAGTAATAAACAACTCAGGGGTCAAAGGTTTCAACTTCCGACTTCCTGCTTTACGGATGTCATCGGGACATCGTCAGTGTGTTGGCCGGGTTTCGTGTTAGGGCACTTACAGACAAGCTTGAATGCTGTAACTTCATCAATGCTTCCCTTCATTTGTACTTTAGGATTTCTGGTTGTGGAATTACCATTGTACCGTTTGAAAGTTGATTTCTTTGCAAATTTCTGGACACGTCCCTTTGGAGTTTCACCCCTTTCCGTGTATTACCATTAGTCGTATCAGTAGATGTTTACACTCACAGTATAATGCGGTAATTTGGGCAAATAGTGAGTTTGTTCTAGCAAGCTACTAATTAATGCAAAGCTGATAAACTCAGATAAGACATCGATATCAGGTAGGAAATAGAAAAAAACAGTAAGAGGAAACAGTATTTAAAACTTTATTTGAAATATACAGAAAATAATGTTAGAAATCCGGAAAATCGCGAGTACAAAATTGATCATTGGTCCTTTACCCTGTGGTTAAATAACAACATCATCTGGTAGGCAAGTGAGTAAACATTTGCAAAATGTATGCAATATCCCTAGCAACCATGACCACGCCATAGCAACAGCCAAACAGTCGTGTATTTCACAAAGATAGCAACAGGGATTAATAGACAATTGAATAAACATTCAAAAAATGTATGCAAATGTGCCTAGCAACAAGACCACGCCCATAGCAACAGCCAAATGATCACATATATTGTGAAGATAACAACGGGGATTAATAGACAATTGAATAAACATTGCAAAAAATGTATGTGAATTTGCCTAGCAACAAGACCACGCCATAGCAACAGCCAAATGATCACATATATTGCAAAGATAACAACAGGAATTGAAAGACAAGTGAATAAACACTCCAAAAATGTATGAAAATGTACCTAGCCACAAGACCACACCCATAGCAACAGCCAAATGATCACATTTATTGCAAAGATAATATCAGAAATTCACACACAAGTGAACAAAAACATTTAAAAATGTATGCAAATATGTCTAGCAACATCACCACGCCCATAGCAACAGCCAAATGATCATGTATATTGCAAAGATAACAACAGGGTTGGATAGGCAACTGGATAGTCATTCAGCAAATGAACACCTATTGTTAGCATGGACTAGCATATGGATAAACATTTTTAAAAACTGTACAGTTGTGCTACAATGCCATTGGCAGTATTTTTATGTAATGTAATTGTAAGTTTAGATGTTGTACATTTTTTGACCTGTATGACTGATATCCCTCTTAATAAAGTAAATGTTTAATTAGTGTTATTATTAAGATGGATATCAGTACTTTGTACACTCCTTCTTGTCATTACTATTACCCTGTTAAATATACATGTACACCAAGCCTTTCAGTGAAGATTAGCTGAATTGTTGCTCTACTATAGTTGCTGCTATTGATACTTTGTACACAGGCTTGATGTCTGTATGTAAACAGTGGTGAAAGAATTACTGACGTCAAATTTGTGAGATGCTGTACACAGGCTGTATTTCTGTATGTAAATAGATTTGAGAGAGTTACTGACACTTTAAATTTGTGAGATGCTGACCTCGTCACTAGATTATTGCACAATGCTAACCAGCATGTCATACACGATAATTAAGTGAAACATACAGAAGCAATGACACAGCAAACTGATACTTGAATTCAATCATGATTAGTCCCCGTCGGACGAAGTCCGCAGCTGTTTCTTGGAGGTGCCTGGACTGATTTTTTTCAAACTTGGTACAGAGGCAACATACAATGGCATACATATGCATGTCAATTTGTTTCATGATACGATGCAATATGGCCGCCTAGCAGCCATTTTGTTTGCGAATTTTCCCTGTCCAAAGCCATAACTCAGACATGCTTGAACAGATCTAATTCAAAGTTGGTATTAGGACAGTGTTCTATGACATACATGTGCATATTTATTGTTGTCGTGATACGATTTGATATGGCTGTCTGGCAGCCATTTTGTTGGCGCAGTTTTCATGTCCAAAGCCATAACACAGACATGCTTGAACAGACCACATTCAAAGTTGGTATTAGGACAGTGTTCTATGACATACATGTGCATATCCATTTTTGTCGTGATACAATCCAATATGGCTGCCTGGCAGCCATTTTGTTTGTGAATTTTCCATGTCCAAAGCCATAACTCAGACATGCTTGAACAGATCTCATTCAAAGTTGGTATTAGGACAGTGTTCTATGACATACATGTGCATATTTATTGTTGTCATGATACGATCTGATATGGCTGCCTGGCAGCCATTTTGTTTGTGAATTTTCCATGTCCAAAGCCATAACTCAGACATGCTTGAACAGATCTCATTCAAAGTTGGCATTAGCACAGTGTTCTATGACATACATCTGCATATCCACTTTCGTCATGATACAATCTGATATGGCTGCCTGGCAGCCATTTTATTGGCGCAGTTTTCATGTCCACAGCCATAACACAGACATGCTTGAACAGGTCCCCCCTCCCCATACCTGACCCATCCTTTATTGTTGAATGGTTTATTCCATGACGTCATCTTGAAGAGTAGGCATGTCCCATAACGAAGAGACACAACATGAGTAGGCATGTTCTATGTCCAACGAGCAGACACAACATATCTAAGTTTGATTTAGGTTCACAAGTGTTGTTGCGTGTTCAGAGTATAGTGATATCAAAAACAACCATATGAGGCCAAACAACATTAACCAGGTTTGAAAATGACAACATAAACTGCCAGTTCCTTAAAACCCAATCATAGCAGGGACTATGTCATTCTCATTGACTTGTTATTTATTCATATTGATGTTATCTCTTTACAGCAATAAATCCTTGTTCAACAAGTCCATGTAGAAATGGTGGTATGTGTACCCAAGTAGCCAACTCATGTGTAGACTTTTCTTGTCAGTGTACATCATGTTATGAAGGCCCAACCTGTGCTGTATGTAAGTAGTCATTATGTTAGCTAAAAGTGAATTACATATTCGTTGTTGAATGGTTGAACTTTGATGAAGTTTTTAATTCCCACTCACGGTGTGGAATGATCCTCATTCAGATACTTTGATTTATTCTAAGTTTTAAATTTCAGTGATAAGAATGATTTTTGCCAAAATTCATGCTTGTGGTTTTACCACCTTACCTTACTATCAGGGAAGTTGTATTTTTCTCTTATCTTGCCATGGAGGACGTGTGTGTGTGTGTGTGTGTGTGTGTGTGTGTGTGTGTGTGTGTGTGTGTGTGTGTGTGTGTGTGTGTGTGTGTGTGTGGGTGTGTGTGTGTGTGTGTGTGTGTTTGTGTGTGTGTGTGTGTGTGTAGGGGAGGGGCTTCAGCTTCAGGCCATATGGAAGGCCGGCATATGTGTGTGTGTGTGTGTGTGTGTGTGTGTGTGTGTGTGTGTGTGTGTATTGGGGGTCAGTTTCTGGCCTCAGAGAGCATATGGGGGGGGGGGGTTCAGTTTCTGGCTATGGAGGGCATGTGTGTGGGGGGTGTACATTTTCTGCAACATAGAGTCAGTCAAATCATGGGAAACATACATAGAAATAAACAATGTTGCCCTTACAAGTACAGGCATAATGGTTTCAATTGTATGTTCTCTGGTGTTTTCAAACCCATGTCACCGTTAGGGGGGAGAAAACAATCAAAATTAGTCTAATTTAAAATACAGTGAATGATACTATTGGTGAGGGAGGCCACTGTAATTATACTATCTAGTAGTTGTCTTTACTGTGATTTGTTGTAGTTATTGATCCATGTGACAGCAATCCATGTCAGAATAATGGATTCTGTCAGTCTACACCAGGTATCTGTTCACAGTACTTCTGTCAGTGTAGTGGGTGCTGGACTGGTACTCAATGTACACAAGGTTAGTGGCTGTCTATTTTTTTAGTCCCCCAAATGGGGTAATTAAACGTCTTCGTTCGTTCGTCTGTCTGTGTGTCCACCAAACCTGGTACAAACTTAGATGACTTATCATATGGGACATATGCACGTCAGTTTGCTTTAAAGGCCAAGGTCCACTATATAAAGAGGATTATGGGTAATGTATGCATATGCGGGAAATTCAAACTGCTGTAAGGAGCACTGACTTTGCCCTCATATCTTCATCCAATTTAATTTGCACTGAAAAAGTTTCACATGGCTCTCATATTTCATATATACTGTTTGTATAGTGGTGCAACATGAGTAGAAATAACTGACGTTAACTAAGTTTGGTAGCCAATATAGCAGGTTTACCGTCAAACTGACCCAAAATTTGTTTCAAATTTGTCTAGTAAAAACCTTTGGCCAGTTGTCAATTAGGCTTACAAGTTACACAAAGCATGATAAGACACTGAATGGTGCAAATAAACAACGTGCGAAATGCCAAATACCGAATGCAAACAATACAAGCGAACAAAAGAGTCTGTATGCACTCTGTTAGCCCGATATTCTCACATGTGCGAACGGTACGTGAAAATGATACATTGTTACTGAAATAGAATGACATAAAATGAAACCAAAATGTTTCTCAGTTTGATCATGTACGTTCTGGGTTGCTACACTCCTTAGTAAAATCACAATTTCATACAACTTTTTGTGCGCGCGACAAGTGTTTTCTGTCAAGTAGTTGTGTCGTTGACGTACCTATACCTAGTAGGCAGTGATGTGGATAATAGCCGGTTACCTACCGGTCACAACGCCCAGCTATAACTTAGAAGTATAACGTACAACAGTTTAGTTGTGGGACCGGCTAAGGAAAGTACTAATACCTGACGACCATTGAAAAAAATTCTAAGGTCGGAAAATAAATATGAGTTTCCCAGAAGTACTAATAGCAAGTAAAATACCCAAAGTGTAAAAAAAAAAAAATAAATTCATAATTATTTGGAAAACATTTGAGGATTACGCGGTAAAACAAGACTGGCCACGCTATCGCTAGCGAAAGCCTTCGAACTAGTTTCATAGGGACCGGACATTGAAGGAAGCGCGAAGCGAAGTGTGAGGTCAATGTGACGTCTCATGATGTATGATGCAACAACACGACGTTTACGTAGAGTAGAATTAAATGTTTTCTAAAGTTCAGCAGAAAAAAATTTTGTCGATCGGACACTGACTATTTTCAAATTCTTAAAACATCTGAGAAAAGTGAAGAGAGGAAGTAAAATGTAGCACTGACAGACAAGATAGACGTACGGTACGTATACAGGAGGCGAGGCACACCATGTGGTGCAAACTGGACAATGATCATGCGTGTCACATAGAATATGGCATCAGATGTAAGTAGCTATTATATATAACCAAATATTCTTGGAATGCAGCCTTTCTTGTAACAAGTATTGGAAATTGTAAGAAACCTGAGGATTTTATGACTGAATATATTTCGATCAAGAATTCCCATACTTTCAGTTAAATTTTCTGATGACCCCGAAGCAAGACATGTTTGAAACATTTAGTGCGACATTTGATACTGATAAACGAGTGATATAATTCATAAACAAATCTAACATTGGCAACTCTTTTATTTCTATAATGATCATCAAATTTCAAGGACAACTGCCTATGTTGTACACATAGATCATACATCACTGCCTAGTCTAGTTCCTATGAATACCTGTCGACTGTTCTCTACGTATACGATCTCTAGTTCTCTGCATGTTGTGGAGATGAACGTAACGCGAACTGACAAGACTACAAGTACAATCATGGAGGCATCATAAATATTTGTTTCATTCAAATTTGAAAGTTGAGAAATCGTATTAAATTCTTTCCAGATTTCTCAAAAATCGTTTCCATATGTTTTGGCACTATCCAGCAATAATCCTCGTCATGTAAATGACATCGACTGACATCGTAGTCAAACATACGCTAGGAGACAGAGCGGAGACCAAACAAGAGTCCGTACTCACCCCATCACGACGTATGCATTTATGCATTTGTTTTGAAATAGCTGGGGTGGTACTCATACACATCGGGATAACTCGGAGAAGCACATGATGATGTATGTGATTTTATTGACTGTTTTCTGAGATGGGACATTGGGTTTGGAAATACAAGTTTAATCAATCATAAAACAGTAATAACAGATACTTTCAAAGAATTAGAACACGGAAGGAAAATAACGGGATCATCAATGACATTTCTACCAAACTCGAGATCGCACGTAGCTAGCTACCTAGTGTACAGTAAGTATGGAAGTGCAAAGCTTAGTCCGCTCTGACCCGTGCGATACTTGTGAAGTTAATTTTGAAGTTTTCACGATTATGTTGTCAAAGCACGGCCTACATGTAATCTGTAAAAAAAAATTCTCATCTATCTAACGATTTTGGTGTGATAACGATCGACCAAATGCCGACGCCAGTGTGTACTTGTGCAACTGTAATCTAGTACCTTGTACAAATGATACAAATAAGTAAGTTTGTTCATACCCAAGAATTGTAGTGTACAATTTCAATGATACAAATTGTCACTGTGTAATAATGTTTGGATCGTGTTAGAACAGGTCCCTCAAAATATAATTTTTCTGGTTATAATTTGTATGTATAAGTTTATAGAAATACGTGTTTCACCCAGACTGGGTGTCTGGCCGTACGTACACACCGGAAAAAACGTAGCAGAAACACTGCCACTAGACTTGAAAAAAATATATAACAAGGGACTCTTCGGATTAGGCAAGAACGTATGTAACCAATATGTGTGAACAGCTACTAATATGTTGATAAACTACCTGGGTCGGATTTACCAAATGCTCCTCCCAGATAAACAAACGTATTCCGTTGCACATGCGCAAACCTACTTCCGTAGTGTGGGCACATAGCCTGTTTGGACCTTGGCCTTTAAGTGATAAGCAAATTTGATGGAATATCAGACATATTTGTAGTGACAAAGCTATATTTATTGCATTTCAGTAGTTGATATCCCTGAGTAATAATGGATTCATCCACTTTTGTTTTTACAATCCGAATGCCCTCACCAAGGACATAGTGGGTACAATGACTTGAATCGCAACATTTCAATGAGCTGTATCTATCAAAGAACCAATCAATAATTGTCAGAAAAGTTGATTGTGCATGAGTACCAAAAGAAAAACAGGTATTGTCGTGAACAGTTTTGCAGAAGGAAATTATGTACCTTGATGCCTGCATAATATGTAACTTGTAAGCTTGGCAATGTGTGCATAGATGTTCAGTGGGTAAATTTACAGTCCATAGAGGGTCTAGTGGGGTATTCTTCAGTGTCATCAAGAGTATAACAGAATCATATGTCCCTTTGGATAAAGTGGTGAATCAGATATTATTCCCAATCATTAGTTTTATGATCAATATTACTCTGAAAACACTTTTAGTTATTAGTTTTACATCATACATCAGGAATTTCTACCTATCCCAAAAATATGTATTGTCCAAGATGGCTGCTACTGATGCCATGAACTATTGTGAGATTTTGAAATCCCTAATAGTAGAGTGTGGTAAGTCTTGCGTATTGCAAGATTTCAGCCAGATGCGACAGCCATCAACAAGAAATCCTCCCAACCTCAAATTAAAGTATATACCATGTTATTTGTATAAGGAAAGTTGTCATGTCAAAAAACCCACAACAGAATCAATTGTAGCTGCTATTTCATTTTGTCACAATTGTAGCTGCTATTTCATTTTGTCACATTCCAATATTGTTGCCATACTTTGTATATGTAAAGGATGTACATGTATTGGCTGTATATAAGGGGGACTAGTGTTATCCTTCAAACAAACATGTCCCTTTGTCAACTATGCAATTACTACAGTAACTATAACATGTAGTTTAATTCAACAAGCTACCACAGACATAAACTTAAGACTACATGTAGTGATGCATCATAATATTGTATTACCATGGGAAAAAGTTATCAACAAGCTACCACAGCCACAAAGTAAAACTAGTGTTGCAGCGTATTGACGTACAACCATGGAAAACAAGCTATCGATGAACTACCACAGACACAGTGAGGATAAAACTATTATAATAGTGTTCCTGCATGTAGACATGTATACATGGCTGTACTACCATGGAAAACAAACTGTTGACAAGTTAGCTACCACAGACACAAGATATAATGTTGCAACATATTGACCTATTACTATGGAAAACAAGTTATTCACCATGCCGGCCACAGATACATCTAAAGCTATTGTTGTTGCATGTGGTTGATCACTGTCATACATTTTGTAAATTTATGTGTTTGCCATCATTGTCTGGAATTTCTTTTAAAATCATTTCAAAATGTCTGACAGTAAAACATCTTGATCTTCTAAGCTGATCAATTGTAATGATTCAAATTTTTATCTGTTAATTTTTTTGTCCCAAGTTTTAATTGTAGAGTGTAATTGCTATGGGGTGTTTTGTTATTTTAGCTATCAATCCATGTGTTACCAGTACCCCATGTCAGAATGGTGGTGTATGTTCCCAAGTACCGGGTCAGTGTAATGCCTATGTGTGTCAGTGTGCTGGGTGCTGGACAGGTACCACATGTTCAGTAGGTAAGCATCACAAAGATATCTAAAACAAGTACAAGAAATGAGCTGTCATAATTTATTATACCTGAGCTGGTTTCAGTCTGAAGTATGTCATACCTACAACAAGTGCAAGACATATATCACCATGAAATAATGCATAATTATCTACATTGAGATAAGTACAGATTGAATATGAGCATACAGCTACAGCAACTACAAACAATGTGTTATCAACAAATATTATAGTCGGCTGAATTTTGTGTCTGCACATGTAAAACTTTATTTTTTTATTGATTTATTATTCCAGCAACGAATCCATGTCAGAATAACCCCTGTCTTAACAATGGTTTCTGCCAACAAGTGGTAAACTCATGTAACCAGTATACCTGTACTTGTAATGGATGTTTCACTGGTACCAACTGTGAACAAGGTAAGCATGCTATACTATTATCTGTATTTAATTTATCTACAGTGTTTGCACCTTTCAGAGGCATGAAGATGTATCACTTCTTGAGAGGGAGGGGTGTTGAGAAATCTAATCAAATTAAACCATTATGATAAATGATTTAATACAAATAATAGTTTTAGTAATAATAGAATAATGATTGGGTTTATTTCCTTAGAAACCACTGTAGCTTGGATAATTTGTTATGCTGAGTTCAAACAATAAGTCATTTTACATCCTGTAAGAGGAGGTTATGTTATGCTTCTGTGTCTGTCTGTCTGTCTGTCTGTCTGTCTGTCTGTCTGTCTGTCTGTCTGTCTATCTGTCTGTGTCTGTCTGCTACACATATTTCAAATTGTGATGACATGAACTTAGTAGGTTTTGGTAAACATCCAATAAACATTAATTATCATTTGCATAATTAATTGTAATGAGTCATTTGCAAAATTTTTTACTTTTGGTAATTAGGCTATATCATAAGAATGCATTCTTTCAATTCAATATAATTTAGTACATACATTAACCATAACAAAGTACATGTCCTATAAAAGTTTGTTGATATAGCTTACAGTCTACTGAATAATTTATGCCCTACCTTGAGCTTCAAACACATTTCAACCACAATAGTACGCACCTGTCGTATGAAGTTTGTTGATATAGCTTTTACTTTTAATGAGTAATTTGAATAATTAGTGATCTTCAGTAATTAAACTATGTCTTTGGAATGCATGCTTCTAATTCCATATAATTTGGCAAATATATCAACCATGAAAATGCACACAAATCCTTTTAAGCCTGTTCATATGGTTTTTTAAATTTTAATTAGTATTTAGCATAATTAATGATTTTTGGTAATTAGGCAATAGGTTAAGAATGTAAACTCCAAATTTCATTTAACTTGGTACAGCCATCAACCATAAAAAATGCGTGATTGATGTAGATTATTATGCATTTTTAAATGTGATGTACAATTTGCATAAATAATAATTTTGCTAATTAGGCAATATCTTTACATCCTTTCAACAGGTTCCATTGGGAGAACAGTGTTTAAGCACTGAAATGGAGTCTTTATGTGAAAGATTAATAAATAGATAAAAAGATAAATAAATAAATAAATAAATAAATAAAAGAATGCAGGCTGTAAATTTCAGATAATTAGGTACATGCATTGATGGTAAAGACATGCATGTGTCATTTAAAGTTTGATCATGTAATTTAGCAGCTAAACATTTAACTTACATGGTTAATGGGGGGGGGGGGGGGTTTAGGGAATTTGTTAATTCTGTAAGCTTCAAATTTCATATAGTTTCATATCACTAATTTCCAATTAAGTGGTATATAATGTATTAATATTATTAGCTATATTTCAGAATTTTGCATTGCAAAAATGTGTATAGGCCCAAAAATATATGATTTTACTCTTACAGGAAGTGTTCAGTTTATATCTGGCATGAACATCTTGTTGTCATGTAACTAAAATTACCATATTAAGTGGATTTTTGCCAAAATTACTAATAAAACATTAAAAAAGTAAAATGTAAGGGAAAACATAATTATTCATGAGTCTGTGATATGCAATGTAAAAACATCTATAACAGGAAAGTTGTTTCCATGGCAGCAAAGTAGGCTTTAAAAACTATGTTTTTGTAAACTGTGCCTCTAACAGTAACATTATTGATATGAATAATGTACTTTCGCTTAAAGGGGATCGAATGCCAATCCAAGAAATAGAAACATGTTCATAAACTATGGGTTCTAGAGAGTCTTTGTTGGGTATCGTTACCATCAGCTCCAGTAACTGCATCGTGGGAGTTAACTGAAATAATGTATTCAAGTTGTAAACTTAATATTTATGGGAGCTGTTTTACACTGTAAGGGTGTTGACACTCATGACAAATTGACTACATTATTTCTGTTGACTACACACATGTATACAAGCCAGTCACTCTACACAGATGTATACAAGCTAGTCACTCTAACCATTTGGCCAACATATCTCCACAACCTGAAATATATTTATTTCAAGCAAGCCACCATTTCCACCTTAAAAAACCTTTGCTCATTAAGTGAATATTGGATGAAAATTTGAAGTTGACAACATAAACTTACATGATTTTTAGTTTTCTTTAATAAAAATAAAATTATTTGTTAAATAATTGTATGACTAATGTTTTTCCTACTCTCAGCTATTGACCAGTGTGCCAACAATCCTTGTAAAAATGGAGGATTCTGTACCAGGGTTCAGAACTCATGCACAGCTTATCGATGTCAATGCTCTAGTTGCTGGACTGGTGCCACATGTGACATAGGTAGGAATGAGAGTTCAGAGGTTATGGTTCAAGGGTCATACATATACCAATGATGTTAAAGAGTATTCATTCCAAATGTCAGGATTGAATTCACTTCTCAGGACTGATGTAGTTGTTACTTTTCCACTCTTACCAATGATATTAGCTTTCTCATTATTGTCTGAGAGGTGACATAAATTGGACTGAGAGTTCAAACATCAAAGGTCAGACAGAGTACCAAGATCAATTTCCCAGGAATCCATATTTTTCAAATCTCAAACTCTTAAATAGCAAGCTAAGTTTAGAGTTTACTGTATAGTCTTGTTCTATTTCAGCGGTAGATGCATGTTCAAGCAACCCATGTCAGAATGGTGGTGCCTGTGTAAATAATTGTAATTACTACACATGTACTTGTAGTGGCTGCTGGGCTGGAACCAACTGTGATATTCGTAAGTAATACTTCACAAATTGCATGTGTCCAAAAGTCTTATCACCTTTATGAATAGGCTAAATATAGCCCAGATGGATACAGGATCTTTGCACTTGCTTAAGCACACACAAGGGACTTTTGAGTGTGACTTTTGCTTATTGTTGTTTATAAATTGTATCTTAGTTAGCTTTCACACAGCCACATGTTGTTTTATTAGCACAACTGAACTGAGGTTCGGTAGTGCAGTAGGGATTCCCCAGTGTCTGTCTTTCTGTGTGTGTGTGTGTGCGTGTGCGTGCGTGCGTGCGTGTGTGTAAATATCTAAAAGTCAAAAACTGCTGGACCGAAGTGATTTGGGTCAAAAAATGTGACTTTTGGTAAAAAAACTTAAACTCAAAAAGTACTTGGCAGATCGATCTGAAATTTGGTGGGAACATTCTTAAGAGTGTTTAGATTAAGAATTGTTCACGACATGATGATCCCATGAGTGATATCGAAATTAGAGCTAAAAATGTGTCTTTTTGAATAGTTCCAAAACTACTGAGCAGATTGGGCTGAAATTTAATGGGGATGCATCTGGAGGTGTATAGATGAAGAAATATTAAACATATTATGATCTCCTCAGTGATATGCAAATTAGGTGTAAAAATGTAGGCAAGTGAGTAAACATTCCAAAGATGTATGCATGGCTATGCCCATGGCAACAGCCAAACTGTCATGTATTTCACAAAGATAGCAACGTGGTTGGATAGGCAACTGGATAGTCATTCAGCAAATAAACACCTATTGTTAGCATAGACTAGCATATGGATAAACATTTTTAAAAACTGTACAGTTGTGCTACAACACCACTGGCGTTATTTTTTTTTGGGGGGTGGGGGTGTCATTGTTTCTGAAAGTATGTGGAAAGTTAATTATTTTCCCTCACAATACATCAGCATTAACCTTTAGTTATCATGCATATATGTACCTATCACGTGACTACATTGTGAAATTATTGTTACTTTAAATTTACTTTTTTTTATTACAGCAACAAGTGTCTGCAATGGTGAACCATGTCAGAATGATGGTACCTGCCTGCTACAGTTTAATTCATGTTCACAGTATCAATGCACATGTACTGCATGCTGGACAGGAAGCAACTGTAATGCATGTAAGTAATATATATATAATACAAAAACATTTACTGTGTTTCAAAGTTGACAAGAGGTAGTTTCAAACACAAATTACATCACCAAACTAGAAGAATTGTGTAAACTATACAGTACTCCCTAAACAATGTTATGAAATCATGACAAAGTGATTAGAATCTGATTATAGTGAAATGCTATCTGTACAAGCCTTATGTTACAAATGAAAAGTGGAGTTAGCAAGCTGTAGATCATGTGACAAAACTTTTTTTGAATATACATGTAGTTCATAGATAACTGATACTGTATGTAGTAATGGTATGGATCACAGACAAGGAAGAAACAGTTTAGCAACAGGTAGTTTTTCTGAGGTGTTGATAGGGGGATTACAAGCTTGATTGTCGTTTTGGGTAGGCAGGAAGGGGCTCCTTTGTTTAAAAAATATGCCAACAATTACAACTGTGAGTTGGTCTTCGGGAACCATAGGTTTTTGTTTCCTATAGCATCACTACGTCTTTGGTAAAGGTCAGAATGCGAAATCTTTGAGTGGAAGCAAAAACTTTCTGTGAAAACAGTTTGAAATCGAGTAAGAGTTAGTTGAGTTATTGCCTTTTAAAACTTACTTGTTAGGAATGATCAAATGTATGATTATAGAATTCAGCATATTTGAAAAATGCAGAAATATGGAAAAAGTTACGCACTGTACAATAAAATCTGATGATAGGTCAAGTTGTGTTCTATGGTGCTGTAGTAAGTCACGCTCTGGGATTTTGTCAGAATAGTAGAATGATGCTTATTACGTTGTTGTAACATTTCTGACATTTACACAAGGGTTTCTGCAGCTTGTATGTGTATTTTGACATACATCTATTGTATATTGCTGTGATTGTTGTCATGTATTTTAGCAAGGGAGTATGTTAAGCAGGCGTGAGTTCAAGATAGTCAACACAAAACCTGTGTCATAAACTGTTAGTATGTTCATATTCCTCACGGCATTCAATGCATGTATTTTTGGTCGATTGAAATCATAACAATTTTGTTGAAAAAGAAATAGTAATTATTTGTTTACAACAATATGGAAACAACTCCTTCGGCCATTTTAAGTAGGGATTATATAATTATTCCATATGCCAATACAATATCCCAATAAAATGATAAACAACTTATCCGTTTATTACATGATTGTATGGTTATAGTGGTTTGTTAATTTATGCGATAATTTGTTGAACCCAGGTAGACTCACCTGTTTGAAAGTTATTTCCATGACAACTGTGTAATGATTACTAAAGGCTATGTTAGGACAATAGAAGAGGGTCTGTTGCTGATCTGTTTCTTCCTTGTCGGTGTATTATATAGAGTGATAATGTCATAAACATTGTAATACAAGTACTGTATATAAACAACTGTTAAGAGCAATCAACCCAGTAATACTTCATACAGACAAAGTCAACAATATCTATTTAACTTGATTTCACAAGTATAGCATATATGTGTGATAATGTGTTTATTGACAAATCTATAAGTTGTAAATGCATGAGACAGTGTAGTGGGTGTACAGCTTATGTACATGGGGAAGAACCGCTGGCCTAGCGAGGCCAGTAGATCTGTAGCATGTTCTGTTGACTTCAAAGGCCATTCACATAGAAATTTGCTGTTCAATTTTCATGAAACTTCGAATACAGACTTAAAAATACCTAGTGAATTGACGTATGAAACAATTATTGGTTGGTGGAAGCAAAATTCTGGACAAAAACATCAAATTTGGTCAAATTTTTGGAAATAAATGGGTGAAAATTTCGCGGAGCGTTGCCTGTAAATGTAACTGTGACCTAAACATATTCAAAACAACACATTCTACCGATGTTTGATAGAAAATGAGTGAATTTCCCATTTGTTCGACATAAAAAAAACTGTGAAAATGGTCTATTTTGAGTCCAAACCTTGTCTAATTTAAGTCCCGGGGAAATCGTGTAACTCTGTAACAAATAATCTGATCTAAAAACAAAAACAAACATCGATAGGTCAGAGTTCGCAGAATTACCACACAACTACATTGTCATCTGGGTACTTCCTGCTAAGACGTGTTTTTGTGTCAAAGGATAGTCCGAACGTGGAAAAATCTCTCTGAGTGAAGCCGAGGATGACGTATTTTAATATTCACGAGAGGTTACGTATGGCACCATAAGCTTTGAGGACTGGAATGCGGAAGTAGCTCTCTGTACAGCAGATCGTGGCGACAGCATAGGACATAGATTTTATGGCTTTTCAGTCGTAACATCGCGGAAATTTCAAAAAATGTGTGCAGTAAATAAGTGTTTTTTTGTTGGGAATCACAATTCTTGACTGTGTATATTTTGGTAAAGGGTCAGGAACATCGGAATATCTGTTTCTCTATGCTGACTGTGCAGGGCAGGCTGACAAACAAACACTATGACATGTGCTAATAAAAAACGTAATAAAAAGTTCCAATTCAATCTCGTCCAAAACACTTCGTACCTTGTTGGAAATCAGTTGAGCAATTCTTCTCCTTGTACCTTAATTACCATGTATATGAATGATTATCTGTACTTCATGCTGTTTTTATTTATTCACAGTGGCCAATCCTTGTACAAGTAATCCATGCCAGAATGACGGTATTTGTCAGAATGGCTGCCCTACAGCATACACCTACAGCTGTATCTGTGACAACTGCCATACTGGACAAAACTGCGAAATCAGTAAGTTTTAAGCATTTTATCTTCTATACTGAGTATGCTCAGATGCAAAGCATAATGGAATTATTTGTAGTTGTACAGTGCTTTAAAAGTGGGGGTATACCATAGTTTGTGATGATGAGTGCTACCTAGCCAGGAGTGGTCAATAGGAGAACCCACCTACACACTGCAGGTGTGGGTAATCAAGTCTAGATTATTTGTGAAAACAATTGCTGTAACAATGCATGCAACTGAAGTTGCATTTAGTAATGCAATGATACTATACTTCCATGATATTTTACAACATTCGATATGTCAAATTAACAAGTTTCCTTTGATTATTATTTTCATTTCAAAAATATTATGTAATACAATTTGGTAAGTTACATATCCGAAAATAATGTTGAAGCACAACTAAGTGAGGTTCAGAGCTATTCATGTCTTAATCCTGTTCTAGTTTTTGTACTAATTTGTTAAAAACTAGGGTTACCGTACTGGAATGATTTACACACAGTAATATTTGTCATTTGTAGGTGTGAGTGCATGTACCATCAATCCTTGTCAGAATGGTGGCACCTGCAATGATCAATGTACCAGCTATACATGTGACTGTGCTCCTGGCTACCAAGGACTCAACTGTGAAATTCGTAAGTCATCATTGTCCTCTCTTAACTCTTTCAATGTCCCACACAAACCATAGAAATGCCACGGGCTGTTGGGAAATTAATAGTAACATAGTGGTAATGGTGGTTGCATTGACTATCTTCCACAGGGGAAAAACCCGAAACCTTTGATCTAGAATTTCTTCATTTTTGTCTTCAGATGTACTTTGATAAGTTTGAGTATGAACTCTAAAAATCAGAGCTAGAACTTACAAACAGGTCATTGTCAGCACTGCTCAACACCATACTGGAATACACACACAAAACCATCTTTGAACTTACTGCCCAAGTCATGTTCAACAGAAGTATGATGAAATAACAATATTATATAACAAGATCAGTGATTGGACATTTTGATATGATAATAATACAGTTACTAGAATGGGCCAATGTATAGGCCTGTGGCAATTTAGACATGAATGGCCTTGGGGCATTGAAAGAGTTAATTAAGCTTGTACAACACTATGAGATATTGGTAAACTCTTGTTTCAAAAAAAAAAAACATCAACAAATAAAATAATGTTTTTACTTTAATATGCAAGTTGTCAGAAATAAAACTTTAATTGGCTTTTTATTTTACTTCAATATGATAATTCGAATGTGATGCAGGTCAAAGGTGAGATTTTCTGGGAAAAGCTTAAAATGTAAAAATGGTTATCTCATCAGCAACATACAAATAAGGTCTAAGAATGTGTCTTTTTGGTCAAAAATCTTTTATTTGGAAACTATTGGGCAGATTGGGCTTAAATTTGGTGCAGATGTTTCTGGGACTGTAATCATACCCATAGCAAAAGCCAAATGATGGCATATATTTAAGGGATGGATAGGCAAGTGATTAACATTCATAAAATGGACACATAGATGTCAGTATCCACAAGAGCAAACCCATACCAACAGCCAAATGGTTGTGTATATGACAAAGATAACAACAGGGATAGGTAAGTGCATGAAGCAACAGTAATATGCATGATGGTGTACATTTGTAACAACAGGACTGGATCAGCACACATAAACTGTACAGTTATTGATATTCTACAATACCATTGCCACTATTTTTGCTCTCATTATTATAGGTTTAGATGCCTGCCAGTCAGCACCATGTCTGAATGGTGGTACATGTGATAACTTCCAGACATACTATGAATGTCGATGTTCAGATTGCTATACAGGTGACCGATGTCAGATATGTAAGTATCTCTAGAAATGAGATTTATAACTCATTCATGTCATGTATTGTTAATGGTTGTTCATTTTCGCTCTGTATGTAATATATAGACTTGCATGTGTAATCTTCTCCCAGATGACTTCTCCCCTCCTCCATCAAATCGAACAGACCCCAGCTTTTACTCATTTTGACCAAAAACCTATACTGTCTGTTAGACTGTCTTTTTTGGTAGGACACATCTAGAAGAGTATTACATTGTGCAATTGATAATTATCTTAGAATTAGACCAACTGGTATGTATGCCAGTTATTGCCATCTTTGTTGCCAAACAAATCTCTTACGTCAACAGTACTCAAACTGAAGTTAGCTAACCAAATTTTCACACAGAACTACTTTCCGTACAATCAATATTTGGGTA
This sequence comes from Glandiceps talaboti, assembly GCF_964340395.1. NCBI lineage: Eukaryota > Metazoa > Hemichordata > Enteropneusta > Spengelidae > Glandiceps > Glandiceps talaboti. The sequence goes on from NC_135553.1 coordinate 28,315,687, forward strand.
TCTGACATAACAATAGTTCATGAGCAGATTGTCAATTCCTGGAAAATGAGTTTAACACACATGTTGCCCATTTTTGATATTTTATTTCCATTCAATTTATGAGTTATCACAACAAATATTTCCACACATGAATATAGTGTATGGTTGCAATTAGTCCGAGTCAGGACATGAATATAGTGTATACATGGTTGCAATTAGTCTGAGTCAGGACATGAATATAGTGTATACATGGTTGCAATTAGTCTGAGTCAGGACATGAATATAGTGTATACATGGTTGCAATATGCATATGCATACTCATCTAGCGACTTGTAGTGACAAAGCCCTGTGAGGTCACTTGTGTTTCCTTGGCTGAACAAAGAGAAATATTATGGAATCGATATACGTCATTTCTCAGCATGCAATATCTGATTTCTTTCAAAGCTGGCACAAAGGTGACTTATCATTTGGTACATTTGCACGCACTTTGTTTTTTAGCACAACTGAACTGATAAGGTTCAGTAGTGCTATAGGCATGGTAAAGTGTCTGTGTGTGTGTGTGTGTGTGTGTGTGTGTGTCTGTCTCTCTGTGTGTGTGTGTGTGTGTGTGTGTGTGTGTGTGTGTAAACAACTTAAAGTCAAAAACTGCCGGACCAATTGCCATGAAATATTTGGTGGGTGTATTACTTTGGGTGTCTAGTTGGGAAATTGTTCAAATCAAAATGATCTTACCACCGGTAAGTGATTTGGGTAAAAAAATGTGATTTTTGGTCAAAAACTTAAACTCAAAATGTACTGGGAAGATCGGTCTGAAATTTGGTGGGAACATTCTTAAGGGTGTTTAGATTAAGAATTGTTCACGACGAGTGATATGCAAATTAGAGCTAAAAATGTGTCTTTTTGGTCAAAAGTCTTTAATTCCAAAACTACTGAGCAGATTGGGCTGAAATTTAATGGGGATGCATCTGGAGGTGTATAGATGAAGAAATTTTAAGCATATTATGATCTCGTCAGTGATATGCAAATTAGGTGTAAAAATGTGAAATTTGGTCAAAAACTTATATCTCAAAAAAGTACTTCATCAATGAGATTGAAACTTGGTAAGATGTTTCTAGAAGTGTTATTCTGCAGATTTTCATCAAAAGATGTTGACACAATTGGCCCTAGCAACCATGACCATGCCCTTAGCAACAACCGAATGGCAGTATATTTTGGTTAAAGGCCAAGGTCCACTATATAAAGAGGATTATGGGTAATGTATGCATATGCGGGAAATTCAAACTGCTGTAAGGAGCACTGACTTTGCCCTCATGTCTTTATCCAATTTTGCAAAGAAAAAGTTTCACATGGCTCTCATATTTCATATATACTGTTTGTATATATGAAATAACTGACGTTAACTAAGTTTGGTAGCCAATATAGCAGGTTTACCGTCAAACTGACCCAAAATTTGTTTCAAATTTGTCTTGTAAAAACCGTTGGCCAGTTGTCAATTAGGCTTACAAGTTACACAAAGCATGATAAGACACTGTGAATGGTGCAAATAAACAACGTGCGAAATGCCAAATACCGAATGCAAACAATACAAGCGAACAAAAGAGTCTGTATGCACTCTGTTAGCCCGATATTCTCACATGTGCGAACGGTACGTGAAAATGATACTGTAACATTGTTACTGAAATAGAATGACATAAAATGAAACCAAAATGTTTCTCAGTTTGATTATGTACGTTCTGGGTTGCTACACTCCTTAGTAAAATCACAATTTCATACAACTTTTTGTGCACGCGACAAGTGTTTTCTGTCAAGTAGTTGTGTCGTTGACGTACCTATACCTAGTAGGCAGTGATGTGGATAATAGCCGGTTACCTACCGGTCACAATGCCCAGCTATAACTTATAAGTATAACGTACAACAGTTTAGTTGTGGACCGGCTAAGGAAAGTACTAAAACCTGACGACCATTGAAAAAAATTCTAAGGTCGGAAAATAAATATGAGTTTCCCAGAAGTACTAATAGCAAGTAAAATACCCAAAGTGTAAAAAAAAAGAAATAAATTCATTATTATTTGGAAAACATTTGAGGATTACGCGGTAAAACAAGACTGGCCACGCTATCGCTAGCGAAAGCCTTCGAACTAGTTTCATAGGGACCGGACGTGAAGCGCGAAGCAAAGTGTGAGGTCAATGTGACGTCTCATGATGTATGATGCAACAACACGACGTTTACGTAGAGTAGAATTAAATGTTTTCTAAACTTCAGCGGAAAGAAATTTTGTCGATCGGACACTGACTATTTTCAAATTCTTAAAACATCTGAGAAAAATGAAGAGAGGAAGTAAAATGTAGCACTGACAGACAAGATAGACGTACGGTACGTGTACAGGAGGCGAGGCACACCATGTGGTGCAAACTGCACAATGATCGTGCGTGTCACGTAGAATATGGCATCAGATGTAAGTAGCTAACCAAATATTCTTGGAATGCAGCCTTTCTTGTAACAAGTATTGGAAATTGTAAGAAACCTGAGGATTTTATGACTGAATATATTTCGATCAAGAATTCCCATACTTTCAGTTAAATTTTCTGATGACCCGAAGCAAGACATGTTTGAAACATTTAGTGCGACATTTGATACTGATAAACGAGTGATATAATTCATAAACAAATCTAACGTTGGCAACTCTTTTATTTCTATTATGATCATCAAATTTCAAGGACAACTGCCTATGTTGTACACATAGATCATACATCACTGCCTAGTCTAGTTCCTATGAATACCTATTGACTGTTCTCTACGTATACGATCTCTAGCTCTGTGCATGTTGTGGAGATGAACGTAACGCGAACTGACAAGACTACAAGTACAATCATGGAGGCATCATAAATATTTGTTTCATTCAAATTTGAAAGTTGAGTAATCGTATTAAATTCTTTCCAGATTTCTCAAAAATCGTTTCCATATGTTATGGCACTATCCAGCAATAATCCTCGTCATGTAAATGACATCGACTGACATCGTAGTCAAACATACGCTAGGAGACAGAGCGGAGACCAAATAAGAGTCCGTACTCACCCCATCACGACGTATGCATTTATGCGTTTGTTTTGAAATAGCTGGGGTGGTACTCATACACATCGGGATAACTCGGAGAAGCACATGTATGTGATTTTATTGACTGTTTTCTGAGATGGGACATTGGGTTTGGAAATACAAGTTTAATCAATCATAAAACAGTAATAACAGATACTTTCAAAGAATTAGAACACGGAAGGAAAATAACGGGAACATCAATGACATTTCTACCAAACTCGAGATCGCACGTAGCTAGCTACCCAGTGTACAGTAAGTATGGAAGTGCAAAGCTTAGTCCGCTCTGACCCGTGCGATACTTGTGAAGTTAATTTTGAAGTTTTCACGATTATGTTGTCAAAACACGGCCTACATGTAATCTGTAAAAAAAAAATCTCATCTATCTAACGATTTTGGTGTGATAATGATCGACCAAATGCCGACGCCAGTGTGTACGTGTGCAACTGTAATCTAGTACCTTGTACAAATGATACAAGTAAGTAAGTTTGTTCGTACCCAAGAATTTCAGTTTACAATTTCAATGATACAAATTGTCACTGTGTAATAGTGTTTGGATCGTATTAGAACAGGTCCCTCAAAATATAATTTTTCTGGTTATAATTTGTATGTATAAGTTTATAGAAATACGTGTTTCACCATAGACAATCTCTCTCTATTGTCTATGGGTTTCACCCAGACTGGGTGTCTGGCCGTACGTATGCACTGGAAAAAAACGTAGCAGAAACACTGCCACTAGACTTGAAAAAAATATATAACAAGGGACTCTTCGGATTAGGCAAGAACTACATGTAACCAATATTTGTGAACAGCCACTAATATGTTGATAAACTACCTGGGTCGGATTTACCAAATGCTCCTCCCAGATAAACAAACGTATTCCGTTGCACATGCACAAACCTACTTCCGTAGCATGGGCACATAGCCTGTTTGGACCTTGGCCTTTAAATAACAACATCATCTGGTAGGCAAGTGCGTAATACATTTAATCAATGTATGCAAATATTCCTAGCAACCATGACCACACCCATAGCAACAGTCAAACGGTGGTGTATTTCACTAAGATAACAACAGGGATTTGTAGACAAGTGATACAACATTCAAAGAGTGTATGCAAATATGCCTAGCAACAAGACCACGCCCATAGCAACAGCCAAATTATCACATCTATTGCGAAGATAACGAGGATTAATAGACAACTGAATAAGTTGAAACGTTTTAAAATGTATGCAAATATGCCTAGGAACAAGACCACACCCATAGCAACAGCCAAATGATCATGTATGTTGCAAGATGATATCAGGAATGCATACACAAGTGAACAAAAACATCAAAAATGTATGCAAATATATCTAGCAACATGACCACACCCATAGCAACAGCCAAATTATCACATATATCACAAAGATAGCAACATGGTTGGATAGGCAACTGGATAGTCATTCAGCAAATGAACACCTATTGTTAGCATGGACTAGCATATGGATAAGCATTTTTAAAAAGTGTACAGTTGTGCTACAATAGCATTGGCAGTATTCTTATGTGGTTTTATGTATGTTTTATTGTATTGGATTCAGTGTTTTTTGTAGATGGATTGTATCCTGCAATAAAGTTTTAAAAAGATAACTCAATAACTGTGATACACGAAGACTCGATTCTAGTGTTTAACCCCATACACTCCCATGCAAGGTTTTTTGTATGGCAATGATCTTTGATCTGTACATTGACCTACAGGGTCGACCATCAAAATTAAGCCATTACTTGTATACTGCAGACACTTTGTAGCATTTAATTGTATGTGTGGCTAATTTCTTTTATATCATTTGTAGAGATAATACAGAACCAGATAAACATATCTATATACATGCATTATTTTTGGTGCTCATATCACTTTTACTCAATGCCAGCCATATTTGTAGTGAACAATCATGATTTACCACAAAACTCAAAAACATCAATGCATAGAGACTACATTCATGTGTCTACCCCATATTGCCAGGTTTAAACTTTTTTTTAGATATTGACCTTTGGTCTTGATCTTCAGGTTCAGTTACTGAAATTCAGCAATTTCCTACATTATCACAAACACTTTGTAGTGTATTTATTTGTTGCCACTATTTTCTTTTTAAATAATGTCTCCATTGAGTCATATAGAAGTAATGTATTTGAGGGGAGTGTGTCTTCTATGGAGATTTGTTTCTCTGTATATTTCAGCTATCGACAGATGTTCTAGCAACCCATGTCAGAATGGTGGTACTTGTAGTAACTACTGCACCTACTATATATGTACTTGTCTACCAGACTTTGAGGGTGACAACTGTGAGAGACGTAAGTACATCAATTAATCAATCAATCAAATTTCTATAGCACCAATTTCCAGAGCAATGTTCTGTTCAGTAGAACTGAATGGCTAAAGCACAACATATGCTTTGGTGATGAACAAATAAGTCTTCGGTTTTGTTTTGAAACAATCCAGGCTGGAGGCTTGGTGAATGTCAAGTGGCAAAGAGTTCCATAGTTTGGGGGCGACACATGAGAATGAACGACCTCCATAGGTGACTTGTCTGTAATTTATTGTTGCAAGCAGATTCTTGTTTTTTAACGTAGAGTGTGACTTGGTGTAAGACTTGAGAAGATCACAAATGTACTCTGGAGTTAAGCCATGAAGGGCTTTATATGTCAACAGTAAAATTATGAAGTCAATCCTGAAACAAACTGGTAATCAATGCAGGCCGATGAGAACCAGAGAAATGTGTTCAAACTTCTTGGTACGAGAGATGATCCTTGCCACTGTATTTTGAGCACGTTGTAATAGGTTTATGGTGGTGTTAGTCCGTATAATAATGCATTACCGTAGTCAAACTTGGCTGATAGGATTGCATGGATTATAGTACAACAAACGTCATCAGTGATGTATTGCTTTATAGATGCCATTACTGGGACAAGCCATTAGCCAAGCAAGTGGACTTGTTATCAAAGAGTACCAATATTTACACATGTGATGATGGGCTCTTACATAACACAAGTAAACAGCTGTAAAGCATTTTATTACCCACCGGCACTACTTTTGGCATTTCAACATGAAACAATATTCTCAATGGGGGGGGGGGGGGGGGGGGGGGGGGGAGTCGAACAATTCGAATTACCAATAGCTTGGATTAATGCTCATTTCGAGTTGAAATCCCACAACTTTAATGTAAGCGAAGAATGTGTGACTTAATTTCATCGTGTAACCTTTTCTCTAATAACAAAAATCAGTATAATTCAAAAGTGTAGTTCACAGCGTAAGATCATTTCTAAGGAGTGAGTCAATTGAGGCAAACCTTATCTCCGTCTTATATCAGTTGTTATCAATTTATTAGGCTATTATAAGTAACACTATACAAACAGCTTTAGAGATGCAAACAACTTTTATGACAGGCAAGCCCGCGGGTTTGTTGCACTTGGACCGCTAATGGTTTGTGACTGTCATGCAATGCGACAAAGATGTGTATAGATTGATTTGTAGGTATTCTTGACGTGGTGGTTAAACATGTGGATATTATCAAAGAATATTCCAATGTTACGATCTGATCTGACTGGTGTAATGGGTACAGAACCAATGTTGATATGATCAATCGGGTCTGACAAGTGGTTGAATTTAGAATGGATGAGGGGAACTTCAGTTTTGTTGTCATTTAGTTGTTGTTTGTTGTGTGTCATCCATTGCTTAATATCATGGACACAGGTCTCCATTGAATGTGTAGCGGAAGGTGAATCTTGGTCACAGGGTAAAGGACAAATAATCAATATTGTACTCCCGATTTTCCGGATTTCGAATATTATTTTCTGTATATTTCAAACTAAGTTTTAAGTACTGTTTCCTCTCACTGTTTTTTTTTTCTATTCCTACCTGATATAACTGTCTTATCTGAGTTTATCAGCTTTACATTAATTAGTAGCTTGCTAGAACAAACTCACTATTTGCCCAAATTAACGTATTATGCTGTGAGTGTAAACATCTACTGATCGACTGGTAGTAGTACAGGTCATTATTCGGATGTAGATGTTTACACTCACTGCATAATGCGTTAATTTGGGCAATTAGTGAGTTTGTTCTAGCAAGCTACTAATTAATGCAAAGCTGAAATTGGAAATAGAAAAAAAACAGTGAGAGGAAACAGTATTTAAAACTTTATTTGAAATATACAGAAAATAATATTAGAAATCCAGAAAATCGCGAGTACAAAATTGATTATTTGTCCTTTACCCTGTGTCTTGGTGGGAGAAAGCAAGGTGTATTTCATTATCATCTGCATACTGATGAATCTGCAAATTGTGATGACATATTAATTCTCCCAGAGGTGTAATGCAAGTTGTAAACAAGAGAGGTCCAAGTACTGATCCTTGTGGTACCCCATAACTGAGAGCTGATGGTTCACTTGTGAGATTGTTACTGATTGATACCGGTTCTTCAGATAGGATGTAAACCATGTTAGAGCTATACCAGTAATACCAAGGTTGGCTAGTCTATAAAGTAATATTCCATGGTTGATGTTATCAAACGCAGCTGAGAGGTCGAGAAGGATGAGTAGAACATATTTTCCAGAATCCAGCCTGAGTGATAAGCAGATGTCATTGTGAACCTTTAAAAGAGCTGTTTCCGTGCTATGTGTTTCCAATATGCTGACTGAAATGGTTCAAGGAGTAAGTTTGTTGTTAAATAGGTGTTGATTTGAAAAACAACTATCTTCTCAAGTACCTTGGAAAGAAATGGAAGTCTTAGATTAGAGACAGGTCGATAGTTCTTGAGAATATTGCTAAGGGCTAGCATTGGTCACTCACAAGTGTGCTGGGCTTAATCTTCACACTGGCATCAGGGAAGATATGTGATTGAAACTGCATGTGGTGTACTCATGAGGTGATGCTTGTGAATACCAGTTCTCTTGCCTCTATGGGTTGGTGGTCTGGTTTGCAGATGACATAATTTGATGACATCCAGACAGTGGTTGGGTAACCTTTCATTGGTTGACACTTTGTTGAACAGGTATAACAGCTTCCTAGTATATGCATGATTCAGATTACCATAAGAAAGCAATCCAAAAACAATACTGACCATCAGCACTGTAGTAGAAGTAGAATCCAACCAAACCACAAACTTTCAAAATAGTTTCGACAAAAAACAGTGGAAATAAACCAGATTCTGGATTCCAATGACAACAGTTGGAGAAGGTGAATGTTCATAAAGTCTATCTGGCTAAAAGGAAGTTCCTCCAGGAAAAACAAGCAGATATATGCACAAAAACTGAAGAGCCTGGTGTGGAGGCTGCCAGCTAGGCGCACTACCATATGATATGTATCAAACATGCAAAATAGCTAAATAGTGACTTTACTACAACAAAAATTATTTGAGCTGCAAACAAATGAATGATGGCTTTTTTATAGTGGCATGCAACAATCTATTTTGCCACAACATTTGAATTTTCATTTGCAAACTTTAATTGAAAGACTTCAATGTGAAATGGTCAAAGTCCTGAGTGATATCATTTAAGAATCAATTGATGTAAACAACCATACTGTCATACAACTTTACATTTGTGAAACAGCAAAATGTAAAATATTGATTTCAAATATAATTAATCAGTGTTATTTACATGATATATATCATATGTCCTTTCTTTGGGTCCTTACATCAGAGATCAATCCATGTCTGAGTTCACCATGTATGAATGGCGGTACTTGTGAGAACAACCGTAATTTCTATACCTGCACTTGTCCACCTGGATGGACTGGAGTAAGATGTGAACAAGGTAGGTATATAAAGTTACTGTGTGTGCAGTCAGGGTTTACTTACAACCCATAACACCCAGGTAAAGTGATTCCACTGTGTGCCACTTATATACAATCCATAACACCCCTGGCCTGCAGTAATGTGATTTCACTATGTGCCACACTTACATGCAACTCAGTAAAGTGATTTGACTGTGTGCTAACTTATATACAACCCATAACACCCTAGGCTAGTAAAGCAGTTTAACTGTGTACCACACTCACTCATAGCATTTCTATCAATTATTGTAAAATAACTCTGTTTCAGTTGTTTCAATTTAATGCAAAACTAGCAATTGTAGCCAATTATTAAATTATTACTAATTATAACCATTAACTGTAATCAGTAGACATTGTTTACAAAATAACAACACTAATTGACCAAAAATGTTCATTAGCTTGGTAGATCAAATACTTTACAAAGGCAAGTTACAAGTTTTTAGCATTGAGCTTTCAATCTGTCTTTCTTGATGATTCTCATCAGAGTGACACATTCCATAGTTACAGCTGACCACTAGGTGGCAGTATGATCAGCTGATTGTAGATGTTAGGTAGTTTGATGCCCCACATGATTATCTTACTCAGGCTGCTAAGTCACTTGTTGGAATTTCAATAGAAAATGTGTATTTGTTGTGTGGTGAAGTTTGATTTCATCATTAGAGTAGTATCATTCATGTTTTAATTTAAACCAATATTATCTGTTCATAGAACATTTGTTAATGTGTTGTTGTTGTTGTTGTTGTTGTTGCTTACTTTGTTTACTAGAAATAAATGAATGTCTGAGTCAACCCTGTCAAAATGGTGGTACATGCAATGATTTTGTTAATGGTTATATGTGTGATTGTGCTTTTGGTTGGAGAGGATTTCATTGTGAAATTCGTAAGTAAAATTGTTTTCTTTGTGTTTTAAGTTAAATTCCATCAGTCAGTGTATTACCCATGTTGTACTTCTATATGGTCACTTTGTTTTAATGTCATACTCCTACCCCCATCTTTTTGTTCTGCATTGTTCTTGATTATCAATCTCAAAATTGATATTTATTTTTGATTTTTTTTGTGTGAAAGATTCTATATTATATTATATTTTCACAATACCATAACATATGTAACTTTAAAAATTCAAGGGGTGTGAGCTGTCTAGTCCCCGAAGGGAGTGCTATTAAAATAGGCTCCATCCGTCTGTGTCCAGAATGCGTCATTTTTACCGAATGGTGGCCATAGTTGTGGTTAAAAATCAACATTTACTGCATAACTCAAAAACTGTAATACACTGAGACTCCATTTGAGTGTTTACCCAATATTATCAGATGTGAGCTATCTTTTGAGACCGTCACCTTTGAACTTGACCTTGATCTTCAGGGTCAATTATCAAAATCAAGCCAATTCCTGTCTATCACAGATACATTGTAGTGTTTACATAATGCCCATTTCTTTTTAATCATGTTTACAAGTAAATAGTGAAGGAGAGGAACAATAGACAAGCATTAGTTTTGTTGCTCATATCACTTTGACTGAATGAAAGCCATAGTTAAAAATCATTATTTACTGTATAATTCAAAAACTGTAATTCATAGAGACTCAATTCAAGCACTCACTTTATCAGATGCAAGCTTTCTTTGGAGACCTTCATATCGCCCTTAAGGGCTCATTGTTAAGATCAAGCCAGTTCCTGCCTACCAGAGACACATTGTAGTGTTTACATATTGCCAGTTTTTTTTTATCATGTTTACATGACATTATGTAAATATTGAAGAAAAGAAGTATACACAACCATTATTTTTGGTGCTCATTTAATTTTTACTGAATGGCAGCCATATTTGTAGTAAACAATCGTTATATTTAATACTGCAAAGCTAAACATTACTTCAGTCATAGACTCAATTCATAGATCATCAAAATGAAGATATTTATATTGCAGACAATTTGTAGCTAATGTCTTTAGGTCATGTCTATAGATAATGCAGAACCAGATACATATGCACATTCAATAATGCATTACTTTAGGTGCTCATATCAATTTTTGGCACCACTGCAGAACTGATCTGATAAGGTTCAGTAGTGCTATAAGCATGGCAAAGTGTCAGTCTGTCTGTGTGTGTGTGTGTGTGTGTGTGTGTGTGTGTGTGTGTGTGTGTGTGTGTGTAAACAACTAAAACTCACAAACTGCTGGACTGATTGCCATGATATTTAATGGGTGTATTACCTTTGGTGTCTAGTTGGGAAATTGTTCAACCCAAAATGATCTTACCACCGGTAAGTGATTTGGGTGGGAAAAAAAATTATTTATTTTCAGCCAAAAAACTTAAATTACAAAACTACTGACAAGATTGGGCAAATTTAATGGGGATTCATCTGGGGATGTGTTGATGGAGCTGTATTCACAACATGATGCAGAGATATGCAAATTAAAATCTCAGTTTTCGTCAAAAACTTATGTCTTGAAACTGCATGATGAATGGGGTTGAAACTTGGTGGGAATGTTTCTGGAGATGTTATTCATTCTGCAGTTATTGTTGAAAACATTTTGACACAATTTGCCCTCGCAACCATGACCACACTCTTAGCAACAGTGACATTAGGATGCATATTACAAAGATAACAAGGATGGGTAGATAAATGAATAAATATTTTTTAAATGTATGTAAATATACCTAGCAACAAGACCATGCCCATACCAACCACCAACTATGGTTGTTCTCAGTGCCATTGGAAATATTTTTACTCAATGGCGGCCATATTTGTAGTGAACAATCAAGTTTTACCAATTAACTCAAAAAGGTTAATACATGGAGAAGTGTCTATTTGTGTTCAGTTGGTTACCATTACTGTCATGACAGTAGGTATAGTTGTATGAACTATTCATATCACGGAATTGTATGAATATTGAATAACTAGTATTTTTACTCTCCAGCAATGGGTTGTGTTGCCAACTACACACTTGCTCCTATGAGTTCCATTGAAATTGAAAATCCCAACTATCCTGCAAATTACGACGACAACGAGTATTGTTTGTGGATTCTCAGTATCGAACCTGGCCGTCGTATGAGAGTTGTTGTCAATGACTTTGTCACTGAGCTGCATTATGACAAACTAGATGGAGGTAACGGGAACAACCCTGAAAATTCTGCTAGTCGAGTTATGGAGCAGACAGGCCTGGATTGGCCAGATAATTTCATATCTACAGGGAATACAATATGGATACGATTCCAGAGTGATCATGAGAAGACAGAGAGAGGTTTCTCAATCAGTGTTATGGACAATGCATTGCCAGGTAGGATGATTAGAGCTTATCTTCATAGTTTCACAAAGCTATTGAATCAGGTGTGTTTTCATAAGTTTGACAAATTCAATATTTTTGTCCAGTAAAAGACACTTTGAATAGTGTTCCACCAGGGCCAGCATTACTGATGTCAACCGCAACAGGAAAATATCTGGAAAATGAAAATCCATGACAGAGCCAAAAACTATTACAAATTTTCTAATTAGGTTAGAACACAATTATATGCAACATGGTGTAGGAAGACTAAGATCAACATTTGTTCGGATAAAAAAAAGATACTATGTATTGGGTTTGTGGATCATATTAAAGTTTTAATGTGTTTAGGTTGATTAATTTAATAAGTTGTTGTAGATTTCTAATCGTATGTGCAAAAATTACAACGTCAAGAGCAAACCAGTCATAAATGTCTTGAGTAAGTTGAATGCCCATGTTACTGGAATTTGACAGCGTAAGAATTAGTTTTTCTATGAAGAATGAAAAAAGTTAACAGCCTTGTTTTACTCCTGTGGAGTATTCAAGAGGTGACATTACCAGACCAGACACGAGTATCTTGTGTAAAGGTGAAATTGATAGGTATGAATCAGTGTGCCAAGAAAAAAGAGTGTCACCTAAAACCTACACAATCAATCATTTAAATTCCCAAATTCTACAGTTGTGTTACAAAGCTACTGTAAACCTGCATATTTTCACGACTAGAAAATTTTGCGATTTTACAGTCTTCATGTAGTTCACAAAGATTAATTTTCACTAAAAACCATACTGGTACATTGCATTATGTAGAAATATATATTTTTGCTACTACTTATTTTCGTGTTTTTGTTTTGTAGCGAAATTAGCGAAAATAAATCTTGCGTGAACATTTCCAGGTTTACGGTATTTTTCAGATTTGTAGTTGCTCATCAATATATATGCAATTTGTCTCATTTCATAGGAACAACAACATGGGACTTTGCTATATTATTAGCCCTTAAAGGGCAAAGCCCGACGTGGGCTACTATGTTGGGTCCCATCCGTCTGTCTGTCTTTCCTTCCATGTCCACCTGTATCTCCAATATGTATGCGCCAATTTCAACCAAACCTGGTACAAATGTCAGATGTTATGAAGGGCATATGCACGTTGCTAGGTTTTATAACCCTCATGACAACAGTGAAATGGGAGCATATGTCTCAAATAATTGCACTTTGCCCAATAACTTTTGAAGTTTAACAGCTAGAGAACTCATTCAAGCGTCTCCACCCATTTTATCAATCATGAGCTTTTTAAGGCACATTAACTTTTGACCTTGACCGCCATCTTCAAAGTCAAATAGCCATATTATTGTCAAAGTGTGTATGTATATCTCTGATATGCATGGACTGATTTCAACCAAATCTTGTACAAATGTCAGATGCTATAGTCTGCATGTACACATCACTTCATTTCACAACTCCAACAATATCAGCAAAATGGCAGCCTTATTTGTCATAAATATTCACACTTTGCCCAATAACTCTTGAAGTTTAACAGATAGAAACCTCAATCAAGTGTCTTCACCCATATTATCAATCATGAGATTTTTAATGGCACATTGACTTTTGACCTTGACCTCCATCTTCAAGGTCAAATAGCCATATTATTTTCAAAGTTTAAATATGTAAATCTCTGATATGCATGGACTGATTTTAACCAAACCTTGTACAAATGTCAGATGCTATAGTCTGCACATACACATCACTTCATTTCACAACCCCCACGATAACAGCAAAATGATGGCCAAATTTGTCATATTAAAAGTGCCTTCCTTGTGGTTATCCATGATGAGCTTTCCTAATGACACACTGTCTTTTGACTTTGACCTTCATCTTCAGGGTCAAATAGCTATGTCTTCCTATTTTAAAATCATAAAGGTAATATAAATATTAATGCTATTAAATGTGCCTGAAATTGTCAAGGATCTACACATAACAGATAAGAAATGAACAACCCCTTCATGTGTTGTCAGTGTATCTTTTTGATTGCCTTAAATGCCATGCCATAGTTGTTGTCCTCTTTGAACTGAAAGCATGCGATATAGTGTACAAACTGAAGAACCTGTTGTAGTTACTACAAGAAATACTTCTTTTTTTTTTTTTTTTTTGGGGGGGGGGGCCTGTGGCTTCCATGAACACTTGTTGGCAGTTGTCATGGTAACACTTTCGTTGTTGTGCTAATAATGATATATATTTGTTTATACACAGTATTTAAATTTAATGACAATAGTGTCTTAATAATCCTCTAACAAAGATAACCAGGCTTGTATTTGGTTTAAGTTTTGCAACACCCTAAAAGTATACCTCAAAGGTGAAGGAATGTCACAGTCTATTTAAACTGTCATTTACTGGTTTTTAGTCCCCGCCGGACGAAGTCCGGGACGGGGACTTATGGATTGGGTTCCGTGCGTCCGTCCGTCCGTCCGTCCGTCCACAGCCGTTTCTTGGAGATGCCTGGATCGATTTTTTTCAAACTTGCTACAGGGGCAACATACAATAGCATACATATGCACGTCAATTTGTTTTATGATACGATCCAATATGGCCGCCTAGCAGCCATTTTGTTTGCAAATTTTCCATGTCCAAAGCCATAACTCAGACATGCTTGAACAGATCTCATTCAAAGTTGGTATTAGGACAGTGTTCTATGACATACATGTGCATATCCATGTTCATCATGATACGATCCAATATGGCTGCCTGGCAGCCATTTTGTTTGCGAATTTTCCATGTCCAAAGCCATAACTCAGACATGCTTGAACAGATCTCATTTAAAGTTTGTATTAGGACAGTGTTCTATGACATACATGTGCATATCCATTGTTGTCATGATATGATCCAATATGGCCGCCTAGCAGCCATTTTGTTTGTGAATTTTCCATGTCCAAAGCCATAACTCAGACATGCTTAAACAGATCTCATTCAAAGTTGGTATTAGGACAGTGTTCTATGACATACATGTGCATATTCATTGTTGTTGTGATACGATCCAATATGGTCGCCTGGCAGCCATTTTGTTTGCGATTTTTCTATGTCCAAAGCCATAAAAACTGAAACATAGTATTTAGTATTGATCAATGTTCACCTGAGTCCTTTTTAGTCCCCGCGGACGAAGTCCAGAATGGGGACTTATGGATTGGGTTCCGTCCGTGCGTCCGTCCGTCTGTCCGTCTGTCCGTCCGCAGCTGTTTCTTGGAGATGCCTGGACCGATTTTTTTCAAACTTGGTACAGGGGCAACATGCAATGGCATACATATGCACGTCAATTTGTTTTATGATACGATCCAATATGGCTGCCTGCCAGCCATTTTGTTTGTGAATTATCCATGTCCAAAGCCATAACTCAGACATGCTTAAACAGATCTCATTCAAAGTTGGCATTAGGACAGTGTTCTATGACATACATGTGCATATCCATTTTCGTTGTGATACGATCCAATATGGCTGCCTGGCAGCCATTTTGTTTGCGAATGTTCATGTCCAAAGCCATAACTCAGACATGTTTGAACAGATCTCATTTAAAGTTGGTATTAGGACAGTGTTCTATGACATACATCTGCATATCCATTTTCGTCGTGATATGATCCAATATGGCTGCCTGGCAGCCATTTTGTTTGTGAATTTTCCATGTCCAAAGCCATAACTCAGACTCCATTTTCATCGTGATATGATCCCCCATACCCAACCAATCCTTTATTGTTGGAGGCATATCCCATGTTCAACAAGCACACACAACATATCTAAGTCTGTTTGTTTTAGGTTCACAAATGTTGTTGCGTGATCAGAGTAGTGATAATTCCTTAAAACCCAATTATAGCGGGGACTATGTGATGTCATTCTCAATGACTTGTACATCATGTATGCCAGCTGAAACCTGTCACACACAAAATATATGAATGTTCAACCAACACACATTAAATTGTTAATGTGATATACTAGTATTAACCAAACGTATAGTACCTGTATGTCATTTGAACAAATGTTGGTCTAAATCTTCCTGCAACATATTACAAAAAGTGTTGTAACTTTCTTTATATCAGTGTCCAGGTCTGTCACGATATATTTCCCTATTTGTTACACTCTAATAGAAACCTTATATTATTGTCAGGATAAAGCTGTCTTGCAAAACATTAAGTGACTCTCCAGGTTTCCATTGCTGAACTACAGGATGACAAAATGTGATTTTTGCTCAAGAGATGGCCATTTCCATGCTAACATGCATATTATTATTTTTTTTAGGGGGGGGGGGAATGGTTCCTGTGTGCTGACACAAAAACATATACATGTTCAACCTACGCACATTAAAACTTTAATATCCACAAACCCAATGAACACATAGTAATTTTATTTTATCCAAACAAATGTTGGTCTGAGTCTTCCTATATCATATTACATGTTGTTTTCTAACTTAATTTGTAATAATTTTTGGCTTTGTCATCATGGATTTTTAGCACAACAGAACATCCCAATGTCTCGTTCTTCTTAGCCAGATTTCTATTTCTATATTTTGGACAAGTTCCATTTCAATTAATGTGACAAAAAGCAAAGAATTTAGTGACCTATGACAAATGACCAGATAATTCTGATTTTATAGCACCTCTGGCATTTGCATCATAGTAGAAACTGTCAATTATACATTGATTGATTGGGTAGCACAATGTGGAATCCTGAGCCAAGAAGTGTAAAGAAATACAGCCAAGATAAAGTCAGTCTTACTTATGTTCTATTGTAACCCCACTTGACTAGTAAAATTTACTAAAAAAAAAGCCCACTTCTGTCTATAGCTTTTAATTGATTACACATATTTCTAAATATTCTTTCTTTGGATTGTCAATAAAACAACTCCTAATCATGGGTATATAAAAAGAGCATATTGTAATTTATACTTTACAGCAACACGACCTTGTATCAGTAACCCATGCAGGAATGGAGGTACTTGTGAGGAACGAGTAGACAGCTTTATTTGCATTTGTACTCCTAGTTGGACAGGACGTACCTGTGAAGAGATAGGTAAGGAAAGATGTCATGATTAAAGTATGGACAGTACTAATTCTAAGAAGTTTTATGGATAAGTTATAAAGATTACTACAGTTTTCACTTCTAGTTGGAAATAAACGTTGAACCAGATTTAAACTGAATGCCTTCCGTAAGGGCAAACTTTTGAGATTGTCGTTCCTACAGACAATTGTTGGAATACAACAGAACATATGCAATGTTATATTTTCTCATTGATTGCTATTTGCCCATTGCTGTTAGTGATCTCCTGGCCAACCACAACATGTAATGTGAAGCTTTATAGAACGTTGTAACATAGCACTCACTGTAGAAAGAGTTTTAAAGGCCAAAAAAAAATTGTTTCTGGTCAGCAGCCATAACTTAAGTACCCCCCTTCCCATGTTAATTTTTTTTCATGTTTGTCCAGCCAATTCCGTCTGCAGATGAAAGGAAAAACACAAAAGTAACTCTCCCTACATTAATTGCCACCAGTGAAGACAACTGCAAAACTAATCATGAACTAGCCTATGATATCTGCCCCACATACACACTTGCTGTAAAGTACTAAATAAAAAGAACAGCAACTGCAATGATAAGTAGATTGATTAACATTTGTTGAGAATGTAACAAAAATAATCGCATCCTCGCACCACTTTAGACAACATTTCCTGATGGGAAACTATTTTTTTCCTTTTTAGTGGCTTACAAAAATATGCCAATAAAACTAAAAGCTGCATTAGTAATATTTTCAGGACAAGTGCGCTTTAGTATCGCAAATGTATTTATCAAATTATATTGAATTTGAAGT
Organism: Glandiceps talaboti; assembly: GCF_964340395.1. Classification (NCBI taxonomy): domain Eukaryota; kingdom Metazoa; phylum Hemichordata; class Enteropneusta; family Spengelidae; genus Glandiceps; species Glandiceps talaboti. The sequence goes on from NC_135553.1 coordinate 28,333,655, forward strand.
GTGCATTCTTGAGATATAGCCTGAAAACCATTAATTATGTAAATTGCTTGTTAATATTCATGGCATGTTTACCGAAACCCTACAGAACACATGCAATAAATTTCGTTTTAATTGAGCCAGTCGTTTTTTAGAAAATGATGATAAAGTCTAACCACTTTAGACAACATTTCCTGACCAAAAACTTTTTTTTTCTTTTTTGTGGCCTACCGAAAATATGCCAATAACTTATTAAAACTAAAAAAATCACAAAAAATCAGGAATTGATTACAACCATATCTTGATAGGAGTACTCTCACTGTTGTAGTTTTCGGACAGACTCTGTTTTTGGACAGATATCGACTCGTCCCGCAATCCTCACTGTTTTCTTCAGAACTGTCATATTGTCATATTTGTACAAAAGATCAGGTGATACTAAAGCTTTGATTCAACACAATTTTATGGTATCAGTTTTGAGAGCACTAATCGCATGTAACAACACTGCTGTAGTTGCCAGTGATTTCACTACAGCAAAGTACGTGGAAATGTTACAAAATCACTTGAATATCACTTCGCTCTTATTTAAATCTACAAATATCTCATTAATAGTTTTCTCCCAGTGCTCAGTTCAAACTAGATGACATTTTCCATGAAATCTGGGTGTTTTTTAAACAGAAATATGGGACGTATCTTAAGCAGAGAAGTGTCTCAGATATTGGACTGTACTGACATTTACACACCCAAATAGACTGCCAAGTGGTGCCATGAACTATGATCGAATCCAGGGGTCGAATTTGGTAGTAGGACAGTGTTCATGACAATTCCTTTGCAAAAACAATCACCTTTTGTGTAATGGTGATTAAAATACAACTATGCCAATGTTTTAGCCCAATATTTAAATCAAATGGAGTCACTGTGGTGAAATTTATAATTTACGCAACAAATACATAAATTGAAATTCATGTCCGATTACTGATTTATTGATATAGGGTTATAAATTAGGGGACTACGTCATCCACAAAGTTATTTCTCACTTTAAACCCTGTTGAAAAAGACCCAAAGGAAAATGTCTAAGCAGCACTGATGGGTGTTTCTTTTTTGCAGTGTTTATCTATGTAATAGTAATCGTCCAATAACATGACCTTGTCCGAAAACTGCAACAGTGAGTGTATGGAGAATCCCTCTTACTTAAATTGTAAGGATTCTTCACAGATATAATTGTAAATAAATTTCTGATTTACTGTGGAGGTTTTTCATATTTCAACTTTATTTTCAACTTGATGTGTCTTGCAGCCAAGATTTTTTTTAAATTTTATTTAAAGGTGATTCAAAATGCCTCATACCACAACCTTGAAAAATGTTCTTTCAGAATTGCATGATATGTATGAAAAAAAGAGTTAAAACTGGCAATCAGTAGCCAACCTGAGCAGCCATGAATTTAGTTATACTGCCTATTGTTCTTCCTTTAGGGGATTCTGACATGATAGAGGGTACCGTTTTATGTCTGACTCAGTTATTATAGTAAACAATGGTAGACAGTAGTAAATCTGACTTTGATACGCGTTTGAGACTGATTTTCGTTGTGATCTTGTTATTGTCACATGCTTGGCTTGTGACAGAGTTTACATCTATTATTTTCAGCCAGGGCTGTTTAGGGCATGATACTCTAGACTTAACGGAGCACAAGTCTGAAACCTACTTGATACTCTAGACTTAACGGAGCACAAGTCTGAAACCTACTTGATACTCTAGACTTAACGGTGCCCAAGTCTGAGACCTACTTGATACTCTAGACTTAACGGTGCCCAAGTCTGAGACCTACTTGATACTCTAGACTTAACGGAGTACAAGTCTGAAACCTACTGATACTCTAGACTTAACGGAGCCCAAGTCTGAGACTTACTTGATACTCTAGACTTAATGCAGCCCAAGTCTGAGACCTACTTGATACTCTACAGAGCCCAAGTCTGAGACCTACTTGATACTCTACGGAGCCCAAGTCCGAGACCTACTTGATACTCTAGACTTAAGGCCAAAAAAAAAATATGTCTGGTTCTGGTCAGCGCGCGCGTGCCCTGAATACCCCCGCGTCGATCCTTTTTTTTCCGATAATTTTTGCTTTCCCGTTCCTTATTTACAATTCACCGTCGATCAACACTGTATGCAAGGCTAGCGGAAAAAATTTAACTCGTGTGATGGCGCACTTCTATTTGGTAACGGGTACCCTTTTCTTCTAGTACTGTTGCATACCCATAATCCCCCGTACGATATGTGTACGTAATATGTACGATGAGCGTGGTTGATGGGAATCACGGGAAATAGTGTGTTCACTGTGCTAGGTGGTAAACCGCTCACATGTTTCGAAAATGTCAGAAGTTTGAGTACGTCGTGAGCAATCGAAATGTTGATATCAATTCAGCTGACTTTCGAGGTGTTCTTAGTTCTGGTGATCGTTTCGTTCTGCCTTCTGAATACAAAGATTTTCCTGTAGCGTAAGCAGTTAGCTCTGGATGTATGCGCTACGATGTTCGACACGTCTTTCCATCTGCGATGAGTTGGAAAGACGTGTCAAACATCGTACCGTATACAGACTGCGTATCAGACTGATGATGGACGGTGCTCGAAAGAAAACACTGCCTCCTCTACGTCCGTTGGACAGACCTATTTCTCGTTATTTAACGTTGCAAGTTGCACAATGACATTATACAGTGGTTGCAAGGCAAGACTCATTATCTTGGATGGGATTATAACTGCAAATCGGGATTATAACTGCAAATCACTGGGCGATAAGATAAATTTGTAAATGTGACTAGTGATGCCCTGATGGATGATTGATCCGCATCGTATAAAACTTGCCATACAACAGTGCCAACTTCCAGAGTTGTATGACATCTTCCGAGAGCATGTAAAGTGTCAAAAATGTGTATTTACTAATTTGCCAAAAAAAAAAAAAATTAGGAAAAAAAAAAAAATGCGCGTCGTCGCACCACTTTAGAAAGTTTACCCTGACCAGAACCAGATTTTTATTTTTTTTTGGCCTAATGGAACCCAAGTCCGAGACTTACTTGATACACTAGACTTAATGGAACCCAAGTCTGAGACTTACTTGATACTCTAGACTTAACGGAGCCCAAGTCTGAGACTTACTTGATACTCTAGACTTAATGGAACCCAAGTCTGAGACCTACTTGATACTCTAGACTTATTTATTCCGAGACTTGGTACTCCAGTACTTTATACTCTAGACCTAACGGAGCTCAAGTCTGAGACTTACTTGATACTCTACGGAGCCCAAGTCTGAGACTTAGTTGATACTCTAGACTTAACGGAGCCCAAGTCAGAGACTTGGTACTCCAGTACTTTATACTCTAGACTTAACGGAGCCCAAGTCTGAAACCTACTTGATACTCTAGACTTAACGGTGCCCAAGTCTGAGACCTACTTGATACTCTAGACTTAACGGAACCCAAGTCTGAGACTTACTTGATACTCTAGACTTAACGGAGCCCAAGTCCGAGACCTACTTGATACTCTAGACTTAACGGAACCCAAGTCTGAGACCTACTTGATACTCTAGACTTAATGGAGCCCAAGTCCGAGACCTACTTGATACTCTAGACTTAACGGAACCCAAGTCTGAGACTTACTTGATACTCTAGACTTAATGCAGCCCAAGTCTTAGACTTACTTGATACTCTACAGAGCCCAAGTCTGAGACCTACTTGATACTCTAGACTTAACGGAACCCAAGTCTGAGACCTACTTGATACTCTAGACTTAATGCAGCCCAAGTCTGAGACCTACTTGATACTCTACGGAGCTCAAGTCTGAGACCTACTTGATACTCTAGACTTAACGGAACCCAAGTCTGAGACCTACTTGATACTCTAGACTTAATGGAACCCAAGTCTGAGACCTACTTGATACTCTAGACTCAACGGAACCCAAGTCTGAGACCTACTTGATACTCTAGACTTAATGCAGCCCAAGTCTGAGACCTACTTGATACTCTACGGAGCTCAAGTCTGAGACTTGAGAACTTAATGCAGCCCAAGTCTTAGACTTACTTGATACTCTACAGAGCCCAAGTCTTAGACTTACTTGATACTCTACGGAGCCCAAGTCTGAGACTTAGTTGATACTCTAGACTTAACGGAGCCCAAGTCAGAGACTTGGTACTCCAGTACTTTATACTCTAGACTTAACGGAGCCCAAGTCTGAAACCTACTTGATACTCTAGACTTAACGGAGCCCAAGTCTGAGACTTACTTGATACTCTAGACTTAACGGAGCCCAAGTCTGAGACCTACTTGATACTCTAGACTTAACGGAACCCAATTCTGAGACTTAGTTGATACTCTAGACTTAACGGAGCCCAAGTCTGAGACTTACTTGATACACTAGACTTAACGGAGCCCAAGTCTGAGACATACTTGATACTCTACAGAGCCCAAGTCTGAGACCTACTTGATACTCTCGACTTAACGGAGCCCAAGTCTGAGACCTACTTGATACACTAGACTTAACGGAGCCCTAGTCTGAGACTTACTTGATACACTAGACTTAACAGAGCCCAAGTCTGAGACATACTTGATACTCTACGGAGCCCAAGTCTGAGACTTAGTTGATACTCTACGGAGCCCAAGTCTGAGATTTAGTTGATACTCTACGGAGCTCAAGTCTGAGACTTAGTTGATACTCTAGACTTAATGGAACCCTAGTCTGAGACCTACTTGATACTCTACGGAGCCCAAGTCTGAGACTTAGTTGATACTCTAGACTTAACGGAGCCCAAGTCTGAGACCTACTTGATACTCTACGGAGCCCAAGTCTGAGACCTACTTGATACTGTATGGAGTCCAAGTCTGAGACCTACTTGATACTCTAGACTTAACGGAGCCCAAGTCTGAGACCTCCTTGATACTCTATGGAGCCCAAGTCTGAGACCTACTTGATACTCTAGACTTAACGGAGCCCAAGTCAGAGACTTGGTACTCCAGTACTTTATACTCTAGACTTAACGGAGCCCAAGTCTGAAACCTACTTGATACTCTAGACTTAACGGTGCCCAAGTCTGAGACCTACTTGATACTCTAGACTTAACGGAACCCAAGTCTGAGACTTACTTGATACTCTAGACTTAACGGAGCCCAAGTCCGAGACCTACTTGATACTCTAGACTTAACGGAACCCAAGTCTGAGACCTACTTGATACTCTAGACTTAACGGAGCACAAGTCCGAGACCTACTTGATACTCTAGACTTAACGGAACCCAAGTCTGAGACTTACTTGATACTCTAGACTTAATGCAGCCCAAGTCTTAGACTTACTTGATACTCTACAGAGCCCAAGTCTGAGACCTACTTGATACTCTAGACTTAACGGAACCCAAGTCTGAGACCTACTTGATACTCTAGACTTAATGCAGCCCAAGTCTGAGACCTACTTGATACTCTACGGAGCTCAAGTCTGAGACCTACTTGATACTCTAGACTTAACGGAACCCAAGTCTGAGACCTACTTGATACTCTAGACTTAATGGAACCCAAGTCTGAGACCTACTTGATACTCTAGACTCAACGGAACCCAAGTCTGAGACCTACTTGATACTCTAGACTTAATGCAGCCCAAGTCTGAGACCTACTTGATACTCTACGGAGCTCAAGTCTGAGACTTGAGAACTTAATGCAGCCCAAGTCTTAGACTTACTTGATACTCTACAGAGCCCAAGTCTTAGACTTACTTGATACTCTACGGAGCCCAAGTCTGAGACTTAGTTGATACTCTAGACTTAACGGAGCCCAAGTCAGAGACTTGGTACTCCAGTACTTTATACTCTAGACTTAACGGAGCCCAAGTCTGAAACCTACTTGATACTCTAGACTTAACGGAGCCCAAGTCTGAGACTTACTTGATACTCTAGACTTAACGGAGCCCAAGTCTGAGACCTACTTGATACTCTAGACTTAACGGAACCCAATTCTGAGACTTAGTTGATACTCTAGACTTAACGGAGCCCAAGTCTGAGACATACTTGATACTCTACGGAGCCCAAGTCTGAGACTTAGTTGATACTCTACGGAGCCCAAGTCTGAGATTTAGTTGATACTCTACGGAGCTCAAGTCTGAGACTTAGTTGATACTCTAGACTTAATGGAACCCTAGTCTGAGACCTACTTGATACTCTACGGAGCCCAAGTCTGAGACTTAGTTGATACTCTAGACTTAACGGAGCCCAAGTCTGAGACCTACTTGATACTCTACGGAGCCCAAGTCTGAGACCTACTTGATACTGTATGGAGTCCAAGTCTGAGACCTACTTGATACTCTCGACTTAACGGAGCCCAAGTCTGAGACCTACTTGATACTGTATGGAGCCCAAGTCTGAGACCTACTTGATACTCTAGACTTAACGGAGCCCAAGTCTGAGACCTCCTTGATACTCTATGGAGCCCAAGTCTGAGACCTACTTGATACTCTAGACTTAACGGAACCCAAGTCTAAGACCTACTTGATACTCTAGACTTAACGGAGCCCAAGTCTGAGACCTACTTGATACTCTAGACTTAACGGAGCCCAAGTCAGAGACTTGGTACTCCAGTACTTTATACTCTAGACTTAACGGAACCCAAGTCTAAGACCTACTTGATACTCTAGACTTAACATTCGAGAAAAATTCAAGACGTTTTTATCGTGTTATTTCGAGTGAAATGAATGTCAACAACAGCAATTTACAGATATGTATATATGGATAGGGACACGTATGTCATGTCAGCAAAGACACGACTACCAAAAACTAACTAATTTGACATGTTTATTTGTACAAAACTATCAAATCAAAATTATGATTTTACTACGTGTATTGAACTGAGTTTGATGTAACACATACTGGGTTGTGGACTAATTGTTAGAGTTTCTCTTTCGCTTCAAGTTCCAGAACTTGTTGTTGGTGTTGTATGAACTTGTAGCATGTTTCTCTCTGACAAAGGTATCAGAGTCCTCGATGACTTTTCCCTACTTTTCTTGGATGCGAACTCAGACAGAGCCTTCATGCTTACTCTTACCTTCTCTATCTTATTTGATGAAACTTGCCACAGATATTGATCATGCAGTCTGAGACATGAAAGTTCTTAATGAAATTTAGTGATGTCAATTAATTGATCATTTGCATAATTAACAAACTTTGGCAATAATGGCCTATTCCAAGAAAGACAGCACCAGAGGTCATGGGTTCAAATCCCACTTGAACCGGGACTTTTCTGTGACCGACCCAAACCCAGGGTGAGTGTTCTACAGACTTGATGGGTAGGCTGTATCACTCAGCCATGTCTCACTCACAAGGCAAGTGCAAATTTGGGGGGACTCCTGGAGCAATGACTCAAAAAGGTGGGGACAATTACTCACACGGAGCCCGCAGGTGCTATGTTTGCCAGGCCTGGGTGACTCTGGGATAGCCTGTGGGAATATCATGAACACATCCCTGACTGGGAAGGCCTTGACAGTTCCACAGCAACGTGATATAGAAAGTGCAATATAGCTCTGTCATGTAGTCCTACACCCGAATGGATTTCTGTAGCGTTTGTGTGTTTGTTTGTTTGTATTTATCTGCATAACAGAAAATCGCAGGGAGCAAAAACTTGTATGGTTACCCTTGCGACGGCATGTCACACAATAAGCCTAGTTAATATTCAGATTTTTTAGCACAACTGAACTGAGGTTCAGTAGTGCTATAGGCATCACTCGGCATCTGTCTGTCTGTCTGTCTGTCTGTCTCTCTCTCTGTGTGTGTGTGTGTGTGTGTGTGTGTGTGTGTGTGTGTGTGTGTGTGTGTGTGTGTGTGTGTGTGTGTGTGTGTGTAAACAACTTAAAGTCAAAAGCCACTGAACTGATTGCCATGATATTTGGTGGGTCCATTACCTTGGGTGTCTAGTTGGGAAATTGTTCAAATGAAAATGATCGCATCAGAAATGTGCATTTTTATGTTTCAAAATGTGATTTGTTGTATTACAAAATGCTTTGACTTCAGCCTGGAAATGACAAATTTTTGTTTTATTGATGCAATGAAATTATTAAATCTTCTATGGGCTACTTCAAATGTCAGTGTCAATGGCGTAAAGATTAACATCTGTTTAAGGTTGCTTAGCAACCAAGGCCTGATTTTAGCACAGCTGAATTAAATCTTAGACACTATGATTAAAACAGGTTCATATAAATGCACAATCCTTAGGCATTCAAAAAAACAGTTTGTACAAAGAATAAAAAGTCACAGTTTCATTTGCAAATGTTTTAAAGTGCTGTGTCCAAATGCCGTCAAAGTATTATTACACCATCGTTTCGAAGGACTTATAGACTTTACATAGAAGGTGTATCAAATCCCTAGCTACCCAGAAAACTCTCCAAGTTTGCAATATTTAATCTGCGTGTAGTGCCTATAATTATGAATGGATTTTTTTTTGCATGTGAAAAATTGTATCTAGTGACTGCTTCAAGGTTTTTATGAAGTTTTTATATACAAATTCAACTGATGCCCAAAGCCTTTACCACCACCTTAACGTCTTTCAGTGCTTTTATATCTTTGTATGATCCGTAGATGTAGCAAGTTTTATTGAATTTGGTGCAACCATTATGCATACATAGCCCCCACGTGTGAAATCACTAATTATGCAAATTATCATTAATTATGCAAGCCACCCCCACCAAAAACTAATCAGCACTATAGTTACAGCCTGACAATGCCACACAGTAAATTGCAGAATATTTGCTTCAATCTGTACTTTTTGAGATATCATTGGAACAAAATTTCTGCAGACCGATTAGACAGACAGACATTGGCACGACATTACCTCCTTATACGGGAGCTAAAAATCACATAAATAAAACTCATTGACTGAAACACCCCAAAATTACAACTATTTATGTATATTGAGTCTAGCCATTTCCATTTATTTTGTCCATTTCAAAAATATGGGAGACAAATTTTTGAGAAACTTCAAATTAATAAATTTTTGTATAACCCACAGACTCAGGCAATAGTCAGGTATTGTGGGTAAACATCGACAAAGGTCGTGTAGATTATAGTTTTTTTAGCACAACTGAACTGATAAGGTTCAGTAGTGCTATAGGCATCGCTAGGTGTCTGTCTGTCTGTGTGGATGTGTGTGTGTGTGTGTGTGTGTGTGTGTGTGTGTGTGTGTGTGTGTGTAAACAACTTAAAGTCAAAAACTGCTCAACCGATTGCTTTGATATTTGGTGGTCATGTTACTTTGGGTGTCTTGTTGAAAAATTGTTCAAATCAAAATGATCGCATCAGAGATGTGAGTTTTGGGTCGAAAAATGTGATATTTGGTCAAAAAATTTAAACTCCAAAACTACTGAGCAGATTGGCCTGAAATTTGGGGACAATGTTCTTGGTGGTAATTGTATTAAGATTTGGTCATGACATACTGATTCCATCAGTAATATGCAAATTAGAGCTAAAAATGTGTTTTTTTCTGTCAAAAATCTTTAATTCCAAAACTACTCAGCAGATTGGGCTGAAATTTAATAGGGATGCATCTGGAGATGTATAGATGACAATTTATGAAGCATATAATGATCTCATCAGTAATATGCAATATGAATTTTGGTGATAAATGTATATCTCAAAAAATACTTGGTCAATGAGATTGAAATTTGATGAGATGTTTCTAGAAGTGTTATTCTGCAGATTTTTTTCAAAATATTTTGACACAATTGGCCCTTGCAACCATGACCGCCCTTAGCAACAACCAAATGGCAGTATATTTTGGTCAAATAACAACATCTGGTAGGCAAGTGAGTAAACATTCGAAAATGTATGCAAATATGCCTAGCAACTATGACCACACCCATAGCAACAGCCAGACGGTCATGTATTTCACAAAGGTAACAACAGGGATTAATAGACAAGTGAATAAACATTCATAAATTTATGTAAATTTGTCTAGCAAATAAGACCCGTCCATAGTAACAGCCAAACAATCACATGTAGTGCGAAGATAACAACAGGAATTAATTAATAGACAAATGAATAAATATTTTTAAAATGTATGCAGATGTACTTAGCAACAAGACCACGCCCATAGCAACAGCCAAATGATCATATATATTGCAAAGATAACATCAGGGATTCATAGACAAGTGAACAAACATTCAAAATGTATGCAAATATGTCAGCAACATGACCACACCCATAACAACAACCAAATGGTTGCATATATTGCAAAGATAACAACATGGTTGGATAGGCAACTGGATAGTCATTCAGCAATCATTGTTGTTGTGATACGATCCAATATGGCTGCCTGGCAGCCATTTTGTTTGCGAATTTTCCCTGTCCAAAGCCATAACTCAGACATGCTTGAACAGATCTCATTCAAAGTTGGTATTATAGCACAGTGTTCTATGACATACATGTGCATATCCATTTTCATCGTGATACAATCCGATATGGCTGCCTGGCAGCCATTTTGTTGGTGCAGTTTTCATGTCCAAAGCCATTACTCAGATATGCTTGAACAGAGTAGTGATATCAAAAACAACCATATGAGGCCAAACAACATTAACCAGGTTTGAAAATGACAACATAAACTGCCAGTTCCTTAAAACCCAATCATAGCGGGGACTATGTCATTTTCAATTTTTTAAAACCAGAATGCGTTTCACAAATATGTTGTCTAGCAAAGTAGTAATAGTGAATGTGAGTATTTTGAATCACCTTTAAAGACCTATTTTAGGTAGTCTTGCTGCTAGACGTCCGGGCTTTCTTTCGATGCTATAACTATAAGCGAACGAAGTTCGCATGTGAGGGCCTGCCCGAACAGTCTAGCGAATGTCATTTTCAGACCGGACATTCCATTGAGATTACATTGAGCGGGGGGTTGGGCCATCTATGCATATATATATACTTTAATATATTCAATAACCTATGACCTCGGGGAATCTCTGCATGCAAGTGTTGACAAACACATTTATGTCATTACTATGGCTTATCGGTTTATGGTAATTGTGAGTTTGATGAGTGTGTAGACGTTGTCATTCACACATTTCAGTTAACGCATTGGTGGTTATTTATACAAGCCCCTCCTTAAGATGAATATGCATGAAAATTTAGCTATTGTCCTCTGTTTGTGCTTGTCGCTAATACGGTTCTCTGATTGGCAGTTATTTATATCCTGATGACATTCGCTAGACCTCGGATGTTCCATCCTCGATAGCGTTGTTCGGCGGTGTGTCGTATTTTATCGGAAGAACATCCGAGGGCTAGCTGATAGACTATATTTTAGGTTAGGATTCCACATTATGTATGCATACCAGCAATTGTAGAACTTTGATTGTGCTAAAGAGCTTTGTATATTTTCTTTGTATAGATGTATGTTATCCTAACCCTTGCCAGAATCAAGGCATATGCACAGAACTTTTAGGAGTCTATTCTTGCCAATGCCAGCCAGGATGGACAGGAACAAACTGTGAAACACGTGAGTGAAAACTTTGGTCATCAACACTTCTTATAAAATCTGTGAAATTGCCACATACTATATGGCTGTATACTTGTGACATTTTATAAGTATTAAAAGGAGAACACCATTCCAAGAAATAAAGACATTAATGGCCAAGATGTTAAGATTTAAGGCTATACTTTGAACTAGTGATTAGAAGTTCAAATAGAGGCCAGTATGAAATCAAATAAACACAACAGTTTATGTGTCTGGTGATTGGAATAATTGTTGTCATGGTGATTATTTTTATGATGTTTGTACGTGGTAAGATACCAGACATTGGTGGAATTGTATGTTTGATGAGATACTCATCATTACTAAGCACATAGAAGTCAGATGTCATGGTTATTTTAACACCTTTTGCTGCATAACTATATTATCATTGGGTGCAACCAGATATTGTTTCAAAATGCTACCTTGAGTATAGATGTCGATGCTGGCTGGTATGAGTGGAACAAGATATTGTATCTTATTATAAATACATATGATTGCAGAGAACCACAGATAAATCTTGTTCCTTGCCCATTCATTGTTCAGCAGAAGTTCTTACTGTGGATATGCATGGTCAAATGAAAGTTTATTATACTTGTCAGTTAGTGATCAGTTTTATTAGCACAACTGAACTGATAAGGTTCAATAGTGCTATAGGCATAATACATGATAGATTGTAGTCAAAATCTATATCTATTTTGTCCTTCAGCGACTGGAGTGGTGACATGCAACAGTGCACCATGTGATAATGGTGGTACTTGTATTGCACAGAACAATGGAGTAACATGTATATGTAAGCCGGGATGGACTGGACAGTACTGTACTACAGGTATGTAAACCAGAGTGGCCTGGACAGTACTTTGCTACAGGTATGTAAGCCAGGATGGACTAGACAGTACTGTACTATGGGTTGTAAGCCAGGATGGCCTGGACAGTACTGTAATACAGGTATCAATCAATCAATCAATCAAAATAATTTGTAGAGCGCCAAAATCCAGGCAAAGTTCTGTTCAGGGGCGCTTGATGGTTAATCCACACCGTAGGCTTACAAAACAAATGTGTCTTCAGGTATGTAAACCAGGATGGACTGGACAGTACTTTACTACAGGCATGTAAGCCAGGAAGGCCTGGACAGTACTGTAATACAGGTATGAAAACCAGGATGACATGGATAGTACTGTACTACAGGTATGTAAGCCAGAGTGGCCTGGACAGTACGTTACTACAGGTATGTAAGCCAGGATGACATGGACAGTACTGTACTACAGATATGTAAGCCAGGATGGACTGGACAGTACTGTACTACAGGTATGTAAGCCAGAGTGGCCTGGACAGTACTGTACTACAGGTATGTAAGCCAGGATGACATGGACAGTACTGTACTTCAGGTATGTAAGCCAGAGTGGCCTGGACAGTACTGTACTACAGGTATGTAAGCCAGGATGGACTGGACAGTACTGTACTACAGGTATGTAAGCCAGAGTGGCCTGGACAGTACTTTACTATGGGTATGTAAGCCAGGATGGACTGGACAGTACTGTACTTCAGGTATATAAGCCAGAGTGGCCTGGACAGTACTGTACTACAGGTATGTAAGCCAGGATGGACTGGACAGTACTGTACTTCAGGTATGTAAGCCAGAGTGGCCTGGACAGTACTGTACTACAGGTATGTAAGCCAGGATGACATGGACAGTACTGCACTACAGGTATGTAAGCCAGAGTGGCCTGGACAGTACTGTACTACAGGTATGTAAGCCAGGATGGACTGGACAGTACTGTACTACAGGTATGTAAGCCAGAGTGGCCTGGACAGTACTTTACTACAGGTATGTAAGCCAGGATGGACTGGACAGTACTTTACTATGGGTATGTAAGCCAGGATGGACTGGACAGTAGTACTGTACTTCAGGTATGTAAGCCAGAGTGGCCTGGACAGTACTGTACTACAGGTATGTAAGCCAGGATGGACTGGACAGTACTGTACTTCAGGTATGTAAGCCAGGATGGACTGGACAGTACTGTACTTCAGGTATGTAAGCCAGAGTGGCCTGGACAGTACTTTACTACAGGTATGTAAGCCAGGATGGACTGGACAGTACTGTACTTCAGGTATGTAAGCCAGAGTGGCCTGGACAGTACTGTACTACAGGTATGTAAGCCAGGATGACATGGACAGTACTGTACTACAGATATGTAAGCCAGGATGGACTGGACAGTACTGTACTGCAGATATGTAAGCCAGGATGACATGGACATAGGCAAACTGATACATTATTTTTAAGGGAATTGGAAAAAAGAAGTCAAATATGACTAAAAATGTCATTTTATTAGCACAACTGAACTGAGGTTCAGTAGTGCTATAGGGATCGCCCGGTGTCTGTCTGTCTGTCTGTCTGTCTGTCTCTCTGTGTGTGTGTGTGTGTGTGTGTGTGTGTGTGTGTGTGTGTGGATGTGTGTGTGTGTGTGTGTGTGTGTGGATGTGTGTATGTGTAAACAACTTAAAGTCAAAAACCGCTGAACCAACTGCCATGATATTTGGTGGGTCCATTACCTTGGGTGTCTAGTTGGGAAATTTTTCAAATCAAAATGATCGCATCACAGATGTGTGATTTGGGTCAAAAAATGTGATTTTTGGTCAAAAAACTTAAACTCAGAAACTATTGGGCAGATTGGTGCGAAATGTGGTGGGAACATTCTTAAGGGGGTGTAAAGTAAGATTTGTTCATGACATGATGATTCCATCAGTGATATGCAAATTGGGGCTAAAAATGTGTCTTTTTGGTTAAAAATCCAAAAGTACTGAGCAGATTGGGCTGAAATTTAATGGGAATGTATCTAGGGATGTATGGACGAAGAAATATTAAACATACAATGATTCCATGAGTGATATGCAAATTAGGTGTAAAAATGTTCATTTTTGGTCAAAAACTTATATCTCAAAAAGTACTTGGTCACTGAGTCTGAAACTTGGTGAGATGTTTCTGAAAGTGTTATTATGCAGATTTTCCTCAAAACATTTTGACAAAATTGGCCCTAGCGACCATGACCACGCCCTTAGCAACAATCAAATGGCAGTATATTTTGGTCAAATAACAACATCATCTGGTAGGCAAATAAGTAAACATTCAAAAATGTATGCAAAATCCCTAGCAACCATGACCACGCCCATAGCAACAGCCAAATGGTCGTGTATTTCACAAAGATAACAAGGATTAATAGACAATTGAATAAACATTCAAAAAATGTATGTTAATTTGCCTAGCAACAAGACCACTCCCATAGCAACAGCCAAATAATCACCTATATTGCAAAGATAACAAGAGGAATAGAAAGACAAATGAATAAACATTCAAAAAATGTATGCAAATGTGCCTAGCAACAAGACCACACCCATAGCAACAGCCAAATGATCACATATATTGCAAAGATAACAATGGTGATTAATAGATAATTGAATAAACATTCAAAAACTGTATGTAAATATGCCTAGCAACAAGACCACGCCATAGCAACAGCCAAATAATCATGTATATTGCAAAGATGATATCAGGAATTCATACACAAGTGAACAAAAACATACAAAAATGTATGCAAATATATCTAACAACATGACCACGCCCATAGCAACATCCAAATGATAGCATATATCGTAAAGATGGCAACATGGTAATAGGCAACTGAATAATCATTTAACAAATGACCACTTATTGTTAGCATGGACTACCATATGGATAAACATTTTAGAAACTGTACAGTTGTGCTACAAAGCCATTGGCGGTATTTTTAAAATTACAACAGTTGTAGGATAGAAATGTAGGAAAAAATGTGAAAATTACCCAAAATGGTAAAATGTTGATTTTCAGAAATAGCTACTATTATGAATGAGAATGAACTTATGACCTCTGCTAAGCATTCAACCTGCCCATGTAGTTGCATGGAAAGATATAAGGATTTAACATGATGCCCTGCAGAGGTATATACAAGCAGACAAAATGATGGTATAGCTGACTTGCCATGGCATGCATACAATGTTCCAAGTTATGCATATATATACCATAATATTCACTTACATTCACACTCATAAATGTTGCACACACACACACTCTCATACATATGTACACACACACATGCACACACAAATGTTGAATTCTCTATAAGAATTGAATGCTTGTAGTGCTAAATAAGATTTTTGCAAGTAAGAATTAAGTGAAAATGTCTGCTTGCAATTGATAATGCTCTCACATACAAGGTGTTTTTTTGTCCTAAACTGTGACCACAAATGTACAAATGTAATCCTAAATAAAACAAATTGTGTTTGATATTTTGTAGACATCAATGAGTGTGAATCATCACCTTGTCTTAATGATGGTGTCTGTACTGAAGAACCCAGTGGAGGTTTCTACTGTAACTGTATTGGAGAATGGGAAGGTGTCTTCTGTGAACAAGGTAGTTTGACACAAATCAACATTCCATTTTCCATGTTAAACTTAAATTTCAAAATTGCATTTTTAGAATTCAGAATTTTTAAATACAAAATGAAGTTTAATGTCAAACTATGAATTCCAAGTTCCATGTTATATATTGAATATTTTGGAGTTTATGGTTCATCTCCCACTTTGCCACCATGATGTGAAAATTATAAGAATACATGACACAAAAATTGTGTTGTGGCTCAAAATGATGAAAAAATAAAGTGTTTCCTTGTGAATCACGTTCTGCAAATCTATGAAAGTACCGGGACACACTTAATGTTGATGTGAAATGATGAATTTGTATGTCAGTGACACTATAAATTGGTGTATGTCAGTGACACTATAAATTGGCATGGAAGACACATTGAGTAGATTAATTACATTGTACTTCTATGACAGGGAAAATCTTTCAATACAATGTTGTACATGGTTGTCGTTGGCCGAGTGGTTAAACCTCTTACCACTGCAGTCGGGGTTTGATCCCCATTCAGGGTTCAATTAAATTTACCACCCTGTAAGTAAGAAGAGTGTCATTCAGTTTGACTCTAACAAACAACACAGGTTTTCCTCGGGTACTCCGGTTTCCTTCTGCATTAACACTGAACCCATGAGGGATGGCCCTCACTGGACTTCTTGGGAGACAAGTGTTTATATGCTTAAAGAACTATCCAGTATAAATAAAGATTTTTTAATGTTGGATTTAATGGATATAGACTTTGAAATATTTGCCAATTTTTCATTGTTTGTTTTTGTTTTTGTTTTTGTTTTTTACAAGATATCGATGAATGTATGACAATAAGACCATGTCAAAATAACGGTGAATGTATCAACACACCAGGAAATTATCGGTGTATTTGTCCATCAGGAATCACCGGTAACAACTGTGAATTTGGTAAGTAATAATGAAAGCAATGTATATCTGATTTATTAGTCCCCGCTGTCCATCCATCCGGAGCTGTTTCTTGGAGATGCCTGGACCGATTTTTTTCAAACTTGGTAAAGGGGCAACATACAATGGCATACATATGCACGTCAATTTGTTTCATGATACAATCCAATATGGCCACCTAGCAGCCATTTTGTTTGTAAATTTTCCCTGTCTAAAGCCATAACTCAGACATGCTTGAACAGATCTCTTTCAAAGTTGGTATTAAGGATAGTGTTCTATGACATACATGTGCATATCCATTTTCATCTTGATACGACCCAATAAGGCTGCCTAGCAGCCATTTTGTTTGCGAATTTTCCATGTCCAAAGCCGTAACTCAGACATTGAACAGATCTCATTCAAAGTTGGTATTAGGACAGTGTTCTGTGACATACATGTGCATATCCATTTTTGTCGTGATACTATTCAATATGGCTGCCTGGCAGCCATTTTGTTTGTGAATTTTCCATGTTCAAAGCCATAACTCAGACATGCTTGAACAGATCTCATTCAAAGTTGGTATTAGAACAGTGTTCTATGACATACATGACTGTGCATATCCATTTTCATCCTGATACAATCCGATATGGCTGATTTTGTTGGCGCAGTTTTCATGTCCAAAGCCATAACATGCTTGAACAGCCCCCCCCCCCCCCATACCCGACCCATCCTTTATTGTTGAATGGTTTATTCCATCACATCATCTTGAAGAGTAGGCATGTCCCATGTCCAATGAGGAGACACAACATGAGTAGGCATGTTCCATGTCCAACGAACAGACACAACATATCTAAGTCTGTTTGATTTAGGTTCACAAGTATTGTTGTGTGATCAGAGTAGTGATATCAAGAAAATGACAACATAAACTGCCAGTTCCTTAAAACCCAATCATAGCGGGGACTTTGTCATTCTCAATGACTTATTTAACATAGCATGTACCACAAAAATAACCATCTGAAAACATGTGTTACTTTTGTCAAAGAAACTCAAACTTAATCTTGGTCAAATTGAAGACAAAAAAAAGAATCACTTTAGTGGTCAAAATGACATCAACATTATAAAACTAAAAGCCATTTTAGAATCCAATATGGCTGCCAAATACAGGATACACTAAATGCATTCTGCATTCTATGTTCTGTATTTTTGCCACCTATGTTCCATGTTCTGTAGTCACAATAAAATAATTCAAACACTGCTATTTGAATTCTAATGGCACTCATTATTTCATTATTTGTCTCCTTCAGACTGCCTTATAATTTTAGTAGACATTTGATTATTAATGTCACATTTGCAAAATTATCAATTTAAGCCATTAGACCATAGCAACAGTCAAATGGTGGTATATGTGGCAAAGATTTGCATATGCATAATGCATAAATATGTATTTGCATAGTTAACAGATTTTCAAGTTGGCTATATCTTAAGAATTCACACTTCAAATTTAATAATTTGGTACATATATTGATAATAAAGTGCATGTGTCATATAAAGTTTGATAATATAGATTGTAGTTTTAATGACTCATTTGCATAATTAATGATTGTCAGTAATTAGGCTATATCTTAAGAATTCATGCTTCAAATTGAACAGAATTTGGTACTTCAAACAAAATAAGGGGCACATGTTCTTGAAAGCTTGTTTATGTAGTTTTTAGTTTTATTGAGTCATTTGCATAATTAATGATTTTCCGTAATTAAGCTATATATAAAGAGTGCAAGTTTCAAGTTCTGTGGAATTTGGTAAAGGCATTCATGATACCAGGGTGCACGTCTCATAAAGCTTATTGATTTAACACTTAGTTTTAATGACTCATTTGTATAATTAACGATTTCAGTAATTAGGCTAAATCTTAAGAATGCACATTTTTACTTTCAATGTAATTTACTACATATATCAAGCATAACAAAGTACACAGATTCGAAAAAGCTTTGTGATGTAGCTTTTAGTTTTAATGACTCCTTTACATGATTAATGATTTTCAATAATTAGGCTATGCATTCTCCAGATTTAATGTAATTTGGAAAGGATATTTTATGAAAATTGTGACACCCACAGTCAATGCCTTCAGGAAGAACCTTAAAACATACTTGTTCACAAAAGTTTTCAATATTTAACTGTACAGCGCCTCAGAACTCTACTTTGTATTGGATACAGATGCTCTATAAATTTTTTGATTGATAATGATGTCATCAGTAATATGCAAATTAGGTGTAAAATGTGAATTTGGGTAAAAAATTTATATCTCAAAAAGTACTTGGTCAATGAGACTGAAACTTGGTGAGATGTTTCTAGAAGTGTTATTCTACAGATTTTCTTCAAAATATTTTGACACAATTGGCCCTAGCAACCATGACCACGCCCTTAGCAACAACCGAATGGCGGTATATTTTGGTCAAATAACAGCATCATCTGGTAGGCAAGTGAGTAAACATCCAAAAATGTATGCAAATATCCCTAGCAACAAGACCACGCCCATAGCAACAGCTAAAGTCAAGTCATGTATTTCACAAAGATAACAACAGGGATTAATAGACAATTGAACAAACATTCAAAAAATGTATGTAAATTTGCCTAGCAACAAGACCACGCCATAGCAACAGCCAAATGATCACATATATTGCGAAGATAACAACATGGATTAATAGACAATTTAATAAACATTCAAAAAAATTATGTAAATTTGCCTAGCAACAAGAGCACGCCCATAGCAACAGTCAAATAATCACGTATATTGCAAAGATATCAGGAATTGAAAGACAAATGAATAAACATTCAATAAATGTATGCAAATGTGCCTAGTAACAAGACCATGCCCATAGCAACAGCCAAAGGATCATGTGTATTGTAAAGATAATATCAGGAATACAAAAGTGAACAAAAACATTCAAAAATATATGCAAATATATCTAGCAACATGACCACACCCATAGCAACAGCCAATTGATCGCGTATATCACAAAGATAGCAACATGGTTGGATAGGCAACTGGATAGTCATTCAGCAAAGGAACACCTATTGTTAGCATGGACTAGCATATGGATAAACATTTTTTAAAAACTGTACAGTTGTGCTACAACGCCATTGGCAGTATTTTTTCTGAGCAGTAGCAATAACTCGAAAATACTGAAAATGGCAGTTCTTGTTTGGCTATCAGGTAGGCAATGTTTATCTTTATTTTCATTTCTGCTATTTTGTTATCACCCTTTAAAGTACTAGTTATACCAAGGGCTTTCACCATGGGACTGGCCACCGATGGTTTTGCTATTGTTATGTCTTTGAATTCGCTTGAATGTGTGTCACTGAAATGGAATGTTCCATTAAAGTTTGTTTTTCAACCAGTTTTTTCTGTTTCAAAGCGAAATCAGACTTCTTTTTTGAAAATTTACAATATCGACACCATACTTTGTATATACTTCCATCTATTAGGTACTTGCTGTCTTCACTAGTATGGGTGTTCATCCACTATTGTTCAAGCCATCGTGCCAATTTTACATCTTTAAATTTTCCATACTGACAATTGAACTTTTCAAGTCACCATATTTGAAATATCGCTTGTTCTCTTGTTGCGATTAGTGGGTTGTTCATCATTTCCATCACTCATACCTGGCTTAGTAGCTGGAGAGAAAAGAAATTAGTTATATGTCAGTTACTCACACTGGAACAGGTGGTTACTCACACTGGAACAGGCGGTTCACCGCTGTGTAGGTACTCTGTCAAACTGTCGTGATTTGAGGAGAGACATTGAACTAAAATCTTTAAAATCACCAATGTCAGGGGCAAAAGGGAGTAGCCAATGAAAAACCAGAAAAGGACAAAATTGTGTCAAAATGGAAGGTTTGCCGACATAGTCATGTACAACAACAAACCTATCAAATTTGTATACACTGCTCACGTGAATGGTTGTCCATTGTTATCTTATGGGAGTGTCAATCAAAACTAAGTCAACAATGTTGTATGTCTTCATATGTTTTGATACATTGGAGTCAGAATATGTCATTCAGGATGTTTCGTCTACACTGCAACATATAAAATACTTGCAAGTGCAACCTTCAAAATTGCCGGTAAAATGCCAGAAAATTTCATTGTTTATATAACAGTAAATTTAGAATGTCACCTGTGGATGCCTATATTTATAGAATTGACTGGCATTGACACATTTTTCAACAGCAACTTCCTACGTGGGAGTATCGAACAAAGTAAAAACAAGATTTTCAATTTTGCTATAAGCATGGCAAAGTATGTCTGTCTGTCTGTCTCTTAAAGTCAAAAACTGCTGACTGATTGCTTTGATATTTGGTGGTCATGTTACTTCTGGTGTCTAGTTGGGAAATTGTTCAAATGCATTATGCAAAAAGTGTATACAAATGATTACATATATTGCAAAGATAACGGATTAATAGACAACTGAATAAACATTCCAAAAATGTGTGTAAATTTGCCTAGCAACAGCCAAATAATCATGTATATTGTACTATATTGCAAAGATAATAGGAATTGAAAAACAAATGAATAAACATTCAAAAAATGTATGCAAATATGCCTAGCAACAACACCACGCCCATAACAACAGTCAAATGGTCACATATATTGTGATGGTAACGGGGATTAATAGACAATTGAATAAACATTCAAAATATATGCAAATTTGCCTAGCAACAAGACGACGCCCATAGCAACAGCCAAATAATCACATATATTGCAAAGATAACAGGAATTGAAAGACAAGTGAACAAAGATTTTAAAAATGTGTGCAAATTTGCCTTGCAACAAGACCACGCCCATAGCAACAGGCAAATGATGACATATATTGTGAAGATAAAAAGAGGAATAGACAAATGAATAAACATTTAAAAGTATGCAAATGTACCTAGCAACAAGACCACGCTCATAGTAACAGCCAAATGACCACATATATTGCAAAGATAATATCAGGAATTCATACACAAGTGAACAAAAACATTCAAATATGTATGCAAGTATCTCTAGCAACATGACCACGCCCATAGCAACAACCAATTGATCGCATATATCGCAAAGATAGCAACATGGTTGGATGGTCATTCAGCAAATGAACACCTATTGTTAGCATGGACTTGCATATGGATAAACATTTTTTAAAAACTGTACAGATGTGCTTCACAGTCTTTGGCATGGGGTATTTTGAAATAGTGAAGAGATCATATGAAGTTATGTAGGTGAATTCTCTAGCATGATTGCCTGCAGATGCAATCTGACGGCCAACTACAGCATGTAATAATGCGAAGCTTTTATAGAACATTGTAGCATAGATCTCACGGTAAGAGTTTTTATTAAAGGCCAAGAAAAAAAAGAATTGTTTCTGTCCAGTGTGCATCACTTTAAATACCCCGCTTAGATCCTTTTTTTTTCTCGTGTTTGTCCAGCCAATGCAGACTGCAGATCCAATGGAAAACACAAAATAACTCCCCCTACATTAATTCCTACTTTAGGGAAGACAACTGCAGATCTAATCATGAACAGTTAAAACAATATTCACATCATCACACCACTTTAGACAACGTTTCCTGACCAGAAAAAACAACTTTTTTTGTGGCATACAGATCTAATTACCAAAATATGCCAGTAACTTATTAAATCTAAAAGCTACATCAATAATATTTTCAGGACAGATGTGCTGTGGTATCGCAAATGTATGCATCAAATTATATTGAATTTGAAGTGTGCATTCTTTAGATATAGCCTGATTATTGAAAGCCATTAATTACGCAAAT
The DNA here is from genome assembly GCF_964340395.1 of Glandiceps talaboti. Lineage (NCBI taxonomy): Eukaryota > Metazoa > Hemichordata > Enteropneusta > Spengelidae > Glandiceps > Glandiceps talaboti. Next base: position 28,356,291 of record NC_135553.1, read on the forward strand.
TGCTCACTAACATTCATGGAATGTTTATCAAAACCTAATCAGTTCTTGCCGTTACCGTACAGAACATGTGTACCAAATTTTGTTTGAATTGAGCCAGCCGTTTTTTAGAAAATGGTGATAGAAAGACAGACACACACACACACACACACACACACACACACACACAGGCACACAGACTTTTCATCCCTAATATATATCCATCCTTATGGAAGGAAAAAAGGGTATGCAGATATCCCTAGCAACAAGACCACACCCATAGCAATAGCCAAATGATGGTGTCTATTGCAAAGGTAACAAAAGGAATGAATATACATGTAAACAGACATTCAAAAAGGGTATGCAAATATGCATAGCAGCAAGACCACAGCCATAACAATAGCCAAATGATAGTGCATATCACAAAGATAACGACAGGGATGTGATAGACAAGTGGATAAACATCCAAAAAGTGAATGTAAATATCCCTACCAACTAGACCATGCCTATAGCAACTGCCAAATGATGGCATATAAGGTAAAGGTAACAACAGGGCTGGTTGGGCAAGCAGATAAACATATATATAAGCAATATTGTGAATACAGAACATAGAACATAGGTCAGAAAACACTGAACATAGAATGTAGAACACAGAACGTTGCATGCCTAGAACAATGAACACGGTTTAGCCTGTCCCGCCAATGTACATTACTCTAATTAGAAAACAAAAGATTGTCAATTTCCTTGAAAATAAGAATGTGAACCCACAATTTCTTTTAAATAACAAAGGTCGAAAACAAACTTTCATATGAACAAATTTGAATTTCAGGAAATTGTACCTTTTAATATAGTATATTATAAACAGACAGATGTAGATAGACAGGCAGACAAAGATAGTAGGTAGATAGATAGATAGATAGATAGATAGATAGATAGATAGATAGATAGATAGATAGATAGACAGCGACAGACAGACAGACAGACAGACAGACAGATAAATAGATAGATAGCCAGATTGGTAGGTAGATGGATGGATGGGTAGATAAACAGAGCGACAGACAGACAGACAGACAGACAGATAGACAGACAGAGATATTGGTAGATAGATAGATAAATATATAGACAGATTGGTAGGTAGATAGATAGATATAATGAGAATTCATTTTCTGGCACTGATAGAAATAATATGTATAATTAAAATGAAAGCTGAACTCTACAAAGTTCCATTGTTTGACATGTAAAGATGACAGTCATTTCCAACCATCTCTTGTTTATACAATACTGTTGTTCATCTCTCTTATCAGGTGGAATCTGTGACAATGGCGGTACTCAAGTTGGTAATATTTGTCAGTGTACACCAGCATGGACTGGACAGCATTGCACAGATGGTAAGTTATAATTTTTTGTGTAAATCTTTTGCATTTAACTGCAATATGTACGAAAGTCAGAAGTTTGTGTCATTCATTAAAAAAAAGAGAGAAAAATTCAAAACTTCTGCTGTAGCAGTTCCTTTGTTGAAGGAAAGTCAAACCCTTAAACAAAAAAAAAAGATTTTATTTTAAAACGATACAAACTAACTAAAAATGAAATCGAAAGATAGAGGTCAAAGTGTAAGCCCTGTAACAATCTAATGTGTACAGTGGCCCACAAATGACACCACAAACCATATTGCTTAAAATAACACTTTTATTTATCGAGTATATATATAAACATTTTATACTTCGTATGAAACTTTTATTTTCTAAGAGTAGACTTTTAATTCTTTATAGAAAACTTTATTTTTCAAGAGTAAACTTTTTATACTCTGTACCAAACATTTATTTTCCAAGAATTAACTCAAGGAAACTTTATTTTATTTTATTTTTATTTATTATATTTATTATTTATTTTATTTATTATTATTATTATTATTTATTTTTAACTTTATTTTTGAGAGTAAACTTTTAATTCTTTAAAGGAAACTTTACTTTCAAGAGCAAATTTTTTATACTTTTTACAAAACTTTTATTTACCAAGAACACACTTTTAATTCTTTAAAGGAAACTCTATTTTTCGAGAGTAAACATTTTATACCTGTATTAAACTTTCATTTTCCAAGAATAAACTTTTAATTCTTTAAAGGAAACTTTACTTTTTGAGATAAAACATTTTATACTTTGTACTAAACTTTTAATTCCAAGAATAAACAATTAATTCTTTAAAGGAAACTTTTTTTTTCAAGAGGATACTTTTAATTGTTTAAAAGAAACTATTAAACTTTTGTCCGAAACTTTTATTTTCCAAGAACACACCTTTAATTCTTCAAAGGGAACTTTTATTTTCCGAGAACAAACTTTATTTGTTAGAAGTTTAATTCAAAGTATTTTGGCATGGAAAGGGGTATTTTGTCATGTCAAGAGAAAGTTTGTATGCAAAATAGTTTCACCCTCACCGAAAAAGATTTTTCAGTGAAACTAAATTGCAGCTCTAAGGCAGAGAGTTGTACATATCGAAATTAAAAGCAACAAATTCCATCGAATTTAGTTTTGAATTGGAATTTCAGATTTATTTAACAATTAAAGATCGATTAGCAACTTAATAAATAAGGTTTGCTGTTGGAAAACAACAGTTTGCCCTTGAAAAATTAACATTTTCTTGGAAAGTATGAAAGGTATACACTATAAAAATAAAAGTTTCCTTTAAAGGATAAAAAATTTGCTCTTCATAAATAAAAGTTTAAAGGTTTATTCTTGGGGAAACAAAAGGTTCATTCAAACTATTAAAAAGTTTGTTCTTTGGATATACAATTTTTGTGCAAAATATTAAAAAAATACACTACAAAAATAAAAGTTTCCTGTAAAGAATTAAAAGTTTGTTCTTAAAGTTTTGGGAGAAGTATTAAAAGTTTACTCATGAAAAATAAAAGCCTCCTTTCAAGAATTAAAAATGGAAACAAAAGTTTTGTTCAAAGTATCACAGGTTTGCTCTTGAAAAACATATTTCGTTCAAAATATCAATAGTTTGTTCGTGGAAAAAAAGTTTTGCTCAAAACAATAGAGTTTGTGATGTCATTTGCAGGCCACTGTAAATATGGTCACAAAACACAGTTTTAACTCTGTGGAAAAAGAAACATTTATTTATCAATTTCCTTGGAAAGATGATCCCCTTGCCCTTCCCCTCCCCCACCAAGTTATCTTTGTTATTTGAAAAGGATCAGGAACAGGCTTTCATATGGCAAAGTTTGGAGAGATATTAAAACTAAAAAACTGTAGTCATATTGTACCCGTCAGTGAATTGTTTGATTTCAATACTGTAATAATATAAATGAGGTTTAGGCTCAATGCACTTTATTTTCTAGAGAGTAGAAGTAAGGAATTTAATTTATTCTTTTCTGTACACAGATGTCAATGAATGTCTTACCATATCCCCATGTAAGAATAATGGTGAATGCACAAATAGTGTCGGTACCTATTTCTGTACTTGTCCCCCAGGATTCAGTGGCCAAGATTGTTCCCAAAGTAAGTCATTTATTGGATTTTTCATTACTACAGTGGAAAGAAAGCTATCACTAAACTAAGATAAATAAAAAGTAAAATTATTGTTGTATGTGGTTAGATTACCTGGAGTGGATAATAGCAGTGCCTGAAGCTGGTTATGTAGAATATCAAGCTTATTGATGTAGCTTTTAGTTTTATAATATATAAAGTGGCCATATGGATGAAAATTGGCTATTTATCTGAGAATTATGATTGATATAACAACTCGTACTACATTTTTCTTCTTGGAAATACAATGTCACGGTTGCTATATGTACCAAATTATCTGACATTTGAAGCTTGCATTCTGTTGGTATTGGAATGGCAGCTATAAAAGGCCCCCAAGCTTCATGGGGGTTATTGTCAAATTTGAATGCATAGCGTTAACAATGGAGGGATTCCTCTCTGAAAAACTATCATAATAATGAGCACCTGGTGATTTTCATAATAAATTTCCTTTGTATGGACTTGTGAATGTCCATGGAATGCGTGTGTTGTCACAGACAGGTGATACTTAAACATTGTAGAGATAAATTTGGATAAAACATCATCAGACTGGATTTGTTTGTTACAAGTGATAATAATGCCATTACTATTGAAACCTGGGATTAAAATGCCTGCCAATCACACTTAATTGTTCAATTACAGGTACATAAATCCATGAAAGTTTGTGTAGTAATCAACACTATCTTGAGGTAAACATGGATTGTAATTAATACCTCTCCATGCCCAAGTTAGCTGCAATAATTGTAGCGTTTGATGTGATTTTGAGGGCTTTTTCGTCTGTTTTTGTGTTTTTTCGTTCCGACTATTTACCCAAATCAAACGCTACAATTCCTCTAATGCAAATGCAAATAGACGAGACCACATTGAAAACGTGAGTGAGGTGTCAGCGTACTGCCCGTTTCAAAATGCTGCATGCATTGCTACATTTGCTGATTTTGATGGAATTGGGGTACCTCTGAACACTTCTTGGGTCTTGAAGGCTCCATAATTAATGTTGGCGTTAGGAAATGTCCGATATTTTGCCAGGTAAGGTGTAATTGAGCAGAAAAATCTGCCCAACTTTGCGTTTCAGATCTGAATCGGTTCCATCTATTTGCATTTGCGTTAGAGGAATTGTAGCGTTTGATTCAGGTTAAACATCGGAACGAAAAAACACAAAAACAGATGAAAAAGCCCTCAAAATCATATCAAACGCTACAATTATTGCAGCTATGCCCAAATATAGTAAATGCGTGCTTGCTTTCATAAAGAATCCTGATGCATAAAGTTACAGTGCTGAAACGAAAGATTTCAAAAAGGTGAATAGCGAACACTACAATGGTAGGCCTGTAGAGTTGATTTTAGCGACAAACTGTTCTTACTGTTCAAGGAAACAACAGTTTTTCAACAGTATTTTTGTTGATAGTGTTCACACTGGGCCATGTACTTCCACTGATATGGAACATGCAACGATAGTCTTTGACAAATTAGGATAGTAAGTAAAGGAAAACTAGTAAAGAGTTATTTCGGTATATGGTAGTTCTCTTTTTAGTCCCCACCAGACGAAGTCCGGAACGGGGACTTATGGATTGGGTTCCGTGCGTCCGTGTGTCCGTGCGTGCGTCCAGAGCCGTTTCTTGGAGATACCTGGACCGATTTTTTTCAAACATGGTAAAGGGGCAACATACAATGGCATACATATGCATGTCAATTTGTTTCATGATACAATTCAATATGGCCGCCTAGCAGCCATTTTGTTTGCAAATTTTCCCTGTCTAAAGCCATAACTCAGACATGCTTGAACAGATCTCATTCAAAGTTGGTATTAGGACAGTGTTCTATGACATACATGTGCATATCCATTGTTGTTGTGATACGATCCAATAATGCTGCCTGGCAGCCATAACTCAGACATGCTTGAACTGATCTCATTCAAAGTTGGCATTAGGACAGTATTCTATGACATACATGTGCATATCCATTTTCGTTGTCATACGATCCAATATGGTTGCCTGGCAGCCATTTTGTTTGTGAATTTTCCATGTCCAACGCCATAACTCAGACATGCTTGAACAGGTCCCCCATACCCATATTATTAGATTATTATTATTATATCAAGAAAATGACAACATAAACTGCCAGTTCCTTAAAACCCAATCATAGCGAGGACTGCGTCTTTCTCAATGACTTGTTGGAATATGCAATGGTTTCGCACCCATTTACATAGCTACTTACAATGCTGTACTACTCCCACATATAACCGACATATGGTCAGTTTGGGGTTTTAGGTAAGAGAGCACACCGAGTTGATGACGCACTTTGGCATCATATCTCTTTCAACAACACCAACCATTTGCATTAGACGCCCTTTACTTTCAAGTTGAAGTCATCTCTTCCTGCCCCACATCTATCCATAAGGGTCCAATACTTTTTATGCCAGAATTTCCAAAGGCGGGTATTCTGATTGCGTGCAGGTTGACCTGTACCGCTCCAACTTCATAGCTGTGAACTTGTTGGATATGTTAGGCACATGCAGTATCTGCACACGTCTTCCGTGACGCCTCTCTCCGTACCTCGAGATAGATCTAGTTATTTTGACTTGGATCTTCAGGGTGGTCGTTGACCTGTCAACTATATGTAAGCTCCCAATCAAAAAGGCTTAAAAATGCCACTGTGCCAGATTCTTGTTCTTTGCGGACTCTGATTGTTATGGTTTTTGATGTTTGTGTGCAGACAGCAGGACGTCAGTGTGACATTGTTTATGACGAAAGCGAATAAATGCTAGTTTTTACTTGAAATACAACATGTGTAGTACTATATTAGAAATCATACATAAATGGTTTGAGACTTTGTTATCTTTTTGTTTAGTTTTTGATTCAGGAAAACAAAAATGATATCTCGATATACATTATATATTGTTTTGGATGGTGAAAAAATAATCTCAAGATATAATTTGTTAGATTTCAGAAAATGAACGACAACTTTATTTCCGGTCTCGCGAATTTTTCCTTTGCTTTTGAAAATGATCTCGATGTAGCTTTTGCTTTCAGGAAATGACATTATCTCAAATATTTGTTGCTTTTGATCGTGGAAAATGAAATGCAACTTGTTGAATCTCTGGATAATGAGAAGGTTTCTTGAGGTATCTATATCTTGAGATCACATTATGTATTTGTTACCATTTCTGTTCAGATGTGAAGTACGGAAGTATTCACGTAAAACAGCCGACCTAACCCATCGTTTATGAATCCTTGGGGCATATGTCTCATGGGTATGGTTCTTTTTTTTTTTTTAATTACAATATTGTGGACAAGTGTATGTTTATATTTGTTTCCCATGTATTAACTCATGATAGAGTCATGTTCGAATGATTGTCTGCCAAAATATGCAATATGCACTAAAATGTTGTATATAGTCAACAAGCAGGCTGATGGTGATAGTTGGTTGATCATTTATACATGTTATAAGTGTAATAAGGTGAGAAACAAGTGACAAGTGGTCCCCACATATTGTAGATTTCCTGTGCATTGAAATATCAACAAACTTTTTGACAATGGACAAGTTTATCAATTGATGAATGGCATGACAATTGCCCTCTTTTATGCCTTGCAATTTAATCCCCTTTATTTGTGACAGCACTGTGTGGCTGAGAGTATGAACATGTAACTGGACATGCACACTCACATACTCATAGACAATTGTAATGACATGGAGTTGGCATACTCAATACTGCTCAAAGATGAATAAAAATATCTATATTTATGTGTGATAGTTTGGTCGGTAGTCTTTTGGAGAATTTCACAATATTCCCAAATGTCCATCTTGTTTTATGTTGATGAACTTGTAGTCACATTGATGTTGTTACACTGACATTCCCTATATGTTTGATTCAAACTGTTCATTGCAAATTCATGCATTTTCTTTTAATAGTGTTATGCTCAGAAACATCGAAAAGACTCATCAAAAGTAAAATTAAACTGAAAAGTAAACGGCCCTCAAATAAATACACTTTTCAACAATCATGCATGTTGGCAATAATCATGATCAGAACTAACACTGGATATTTGCACCGCAATAATACTACACATCATCGGGAGTAAACAGTTCTCAACATGTACCGGTAGCTCAGTAGCATGCATTTACAATATAATGATTGGATTGGATCGGAATTGTTTGTTTTTTTGACAAATACATGGTACAGTGTCTTGGAATATTTTTAGTCAAACTTTGAAGGGTAACTTTAAATCGAACATGGAAAAGAAAACATTTGAATAGTTTGCCTGTCAAGGACAATAAATTACGTCTCCATGCATACATCCAAATGTGTAGTTTTCGTTGACAGGAAGTGTCAACGCACTTCAATTTAGACACTACATAAAGTAATGTCATGTGCAGTACATACATTGTGCTACAGTATCTGGTTTTAGCATGGGGCATAAACTATGGTGATTATCGTGAGAGCTGGCTTTCAAGCATAGCAAGGTGTAGATGTCAAATAATGTTGTTAGTCCCCGCCGGACGAAGTCCGGGACGGGGACTTATGGATTGGGTTCCATCTAGTCCGTCCGTCTGTCCGTCCGCAGCCGTTTCTTGGAGATACCTGGTCCGATTTTTTTCGAACTTGGTACAGGGGCAACATACAATGCCATACATATGCTCGTCAATTTGTTTCATGATACGATCCAATATGGCCGCCTAGCAGCCATTTTGTTTGCAAATTTTCCCTGTCTAAAGCCATAACTCAGACATGCTTGAACAGATCTCATTCAAAGTTGGTATTAGGACAGTGTTCTATGACATACATGTGCATATCCATTTTCATCGAGATATCATCCCCCATACCCGACCAATCCTTTATTGTTGTAGGCATGTTCCATGTCCAACAAGCAGACACAACATATCTAAGTCTGTTTGATTTAGGTTCACAAGTGTTGTTGCGTGATCAGAGTAGTGATAATTCCTTAAAACCCAAACTATGTCATTCTCAATGACTTGTTTGTTGTAGGAAGCTAATCAACGTTTACCGAGAAAGATAGCAACCTGTTAATGGTTCGCTAATTATTCAGAGACCCCCCACAAGCCATGGGATAAAATCCTTCCCATCAGCAATATGCCTGGCAACAAGACCATGCCCATAGCCAAATACAGTTGTGCTATAATGCCATTGGCACTATTTTCTTTTTTGTCAGCTTCATGTCTGAATGGTGGAAATCTAGTCAATGGCCAGTGTCAATGTACTCCACAGTGGACAGGAACACTCTGTGACATTGGTAAGTAGATTTAATATCAAGTTTGACTTCTTAAAGAATAAACACTAGCTTCCCCTTAGATGGGGGGCTTATAGATTGGGCTCTTATAGATTGGGCTCTGTCCATCCATCCGCAGCCATTTCTTGGACATTCATTTCAAACTTAGTAAATGGGAAATGAACTATGACCTACATATACATGTCAATTTGCTTTGGGATATGATGCAATTTAGCCGACTTAGAGCCATTTTGATTTGTTAGCATGTCATTAGACATTATTCAGTCATATGTGAACTGACTTGGTTCAGTTATAAGACAAGACCAATGAACTACCACATATATCTGATTGCCTTGATATATGGTGGGGACATTATTTTGGGGTGTGTAGATGAGAAATTGTTCAAATGAAAATGATTGCATCAGAGATGTGTGTTTTGGTTCAAACATAATTTGTGGTGTGTGAAAATGCTTTAACTGAGCTTAGAAATAAAAAGTTCTTGTTTTATCGATGCAATAAAATCATTAAATCTGTTACAGGCTACTTCACATCTCAATATCAATGGCATCAAGATTAACCTCTGTTTAAGGTTGCTTGGAAATGCTGTTTTTAACATAGCTGAATTAAATCATAGACATTGTCTATGAGTAAAATAGGTTCATTCATGCTACAGAGATGTCATTTTGAGTCAAAAAATGTTATTTTTGGTAAAAAAAAAACTTAAACTCCAACACTACTGGGCAGATTGGCCTGAAATTTGGTGGGAATATTCTTAGGGGCATGCTAATTTAGATTTGTTCATGACATGATGATTCCATTAGTGATATGCAAATTAGGGCTAAAAATGTGTCTTTTTAGTCAAAAGTCTTTAATTCCAAAACTACTGAGCAGTATTCATCAACAAGTAATGTATATAAATGTCCCTAGCAACAGGACCATGCTCATAGGAACAGCCAAATGATCAGGTATATTGCAAAGATAACGATATGTATCAATAGGCAATTGATTAAACATTCAAAAAACTGTGCGTAAATGTACCTAGCAACATACCACACCAATAGCAACAGCCAAATGATCACTTCTATTGCAAAGATAACAACAGGGATTACTAGACAAATAGATAAACATTCAAAAAATGTATGCAAAATGTATGTGCTACAACACCATTAGTGCTATATTTCATACAATCTAATGCATCACACTATCATCAGTGAGGTAATTCTCTGTAAACATCAATTGCAAGGGCTGAGTCATCTCCATGACTGCTTGTTAATTTGTATTTTAGCCCCAGATATTAGAAGTAATACCTTATTTGTGAATTTGTGCCAAAATTGTGTTACTTTCCCACCAAAATTATATGACAAAAAACTTAGAATTTTGTCTACATTGTAAACAACAAGATAGCTTGTATATGGCATATTTACTCTAATAAAATCCCATGATCCAGTTCCCAGGTTCTCTGTTTATTGATATCTTATGAGGATTACATAGCACATAGGATCATTCTTTTGTTCCAGACCAAAGTCTTAAAAAGCTCTGCCAGACAACTGCTTTATAGCACAGCTGAACTTATAAGCATGGTGTGGTGTCTGTCTGTCTGTGTATGTATGTGAGTGTGGACAACTTAAACTCAAAACCACCAGACCAATTGCCTTTGTACTTGGTGGAGACATTACTTTTGGTGTCTAGTTGGGAATTGTTCAAAGCCAAATGATTGCATCACAGGTGTGTGATTTGGGTTAAAAAATGTCATTTTTGGTCAAAATCTTTAATTCCGAAACTACTGAGTAGATTGGGCTGATATTTAATGTTGATGCATCTGGGGCATATAGATGAAGAAATATTAAGCATATAATAATGATCTCATCAGCGATATGCAAATTATGTGTACAAATTTTGGTCAAAAACTAATATCTCAAAACGTACTTACAAGGAGACTGAAATTTGGTGAGATGTTTCTAGAAGTGTTAGTCTGCAGATTTTGTTCAAAACATTTTGACACAATTGGCCCTAGCAACCATGACCACACCCTTAGCAGCAACCAAATACTAGATAAGTATATTTTCCTACCAGATTTAAACTGAATGCCTTCCGTAACGGTAATATTGAGATTTTTGTTCCTACACATAATAATTGCTGGAATGCAACAATCTTTGTTATAGTAGGCTATTAGTACATGATATACCCTTGAATTGGCAAAAAGTTGTGCCAAACTTTAAGAAATATGAAAGGACTTTGTGATATCAATCTAATTATGTAGTGGAACATGTGTAATGGCTTTTGAAATGAAATTATTCAAATTTACAGGGATACACATACATCAGACATACATACATTTACCCATGCATACAGAACAAATGTATGGATTGCTTATTGGTATCATTTGTACATAATGAATTTTAGCTGTATATTTGTGATTTTTGAAGTCCCAGTGAAAGTTAGTTGTTGAAAAAGTTGATCAAATATCCGCTACCTATTCTCAGAACAGGAAAGCTTGACTCGACTTCCCTCCGCCTTCGTGGTCCTCTACATACCTGGGATATGTACACTTGTTTATATATAAATAATAAACAAAATTCAAACTGTCATAACATCGCTAGTATGCATCATAAAGTTTACATACTTTATGGTAAGCATGATCCTGGTCTATATTTTGATTTTATACAACACAATACCCTTTATGTAACATTCAGTTCAAGAATTTTGCGATGCATGCCACAATGAGGTGAATTTCCATAGCTCTCAAGTTCGTTTGGTTTCTCGAAATATAAAAATCAGATCTGGACAGAAACTTATCAATATATATTTCGATATACGTACCTTTTCATACGAGCAACCAGAATACTCTGAAAGGTCTATAATAATGTCAGAAAATTGGGGAACATTTGACCCAATTGAACCACTGAGTACACTGCCCAACATTGCAACACAGAAACAACATTTACTTATCTCATTTGCATTGTTGTGATAATATGTTAATACGAATAAATGCACGTTTTCTGGCAGCAAACTCGCCCTTAGTATCGAAAGATTTATATTAAAAAAGAGAAGATTTTCAATTTTGATCTAAGAAGAGATTGTATGAATTTATCTTGGCAAACTCTCCACAAGAATTTTCAGCAGAAAGCTGGGGATTTCACCATCAAATTGAAGCTGACCTTGTTTGACCGACGATCTCCTCATGCATGCTTTCAGAAACAGAAATACGCGCGAATATCTAACGAAGTAAAAACAAGATTATAAATTTTGAAATAGTGAAGAGATCGTATGAACTTGTGTCAGTGAATTCTCCAGCATAATTGCCTGCAGATGCAATCTTACTACAACATGTAATATGAAGCTTTTATAGAACGTTGTAGCAGACCTCTCATTGTAGAAGGAGTTTTAAAGGCCAAGAAAAAAGAAGGAATTGTTACTGGTCAGTGCGCATCACTGAAATACCCCCCACTTTGATATTTTTTTCCCTGTTTTTCCAGCCAGTGCAGTCTGCAGATCCAGGCGAAAACACAAAGTAACTCTACCTATGTTAATTGCTACTTCAGTAAAGACAACTGCAGAACTAATCATGAACAATTAAATTTTTTTTTTAAATTCGCATACTCACACCACTTTAGACAACATATCCTGACCAGAAACAATGCTTTTCTTTTCTTTTCTGCCAGAGTAACTTATTAAGACTAAAAGCTACATCAATAATATTTTCAGAACAGATGCGCTGTGGTATCGCAAATGAATGCATGTTCATTCTTGAGATATAGCCAAATTACCGAAAACCATTAAGTCAAATTGCTCATTAATATTCATGGGATATTTACCAAAACATAATCAGTTCTTGCCATTACCATACAGAACCTGTCTACCATATGTATGTTACTATGCCTGGCAACAAGACCACACCTATAGCAACAGCCAAACTATGGTGTATATCGCATAAATAACAATATGGATTGATAGAACAAACTTTGGCAATTGACGAATCGCCCTGAGCACTGTAGCCACGCCCCCCCCCTTAGTTACCGTTGCTACTACGACAACTTCGCATGTTTTGCATGGTTTGTCATAGGCAAAACATGGCGTCCAACATGGCGATCGCTGAAAAATACGATTCATAATTTGAGAGTTCTTTCTCATTCCACTGCCACCAAGGCAAAGATGATGTATCATAGGCTTTTGTATGGTCGATACATCGATGGAAACATTTTATCTTTGTTCGGGTAGTGTCATTTCACCAAATTGCTTTTAAACTGTTACATATTGCTTTTAAACTGTTACTACAAAGGGTTATATAGTCACAAAACATTCTCTTTAATTTCTGGTAAATGTCAACTTACTTTTACATGACTAAATTATTACACTAAATGAGAAATAAGGTACCAGTTGTACAAATTAAAATAGGCCACTACTGTACAAGTATAAATACTTTCCCCATGTACAAATCATCTTTGTTTTTTGTTTATTTACTTACAATTGTTTATTATTTGGGGGGGGGGGGGGTTGCAGAAGATATTTATCACATTTCATGCTTTTATTATTTCAATAAAAAATTTACTGAATATGAAATGGATCAGATGCACAAGTAGTTATGTAAAATATTGCAACAAAATAATTTTGATTTAGAGCCATGTCATGTCAGTGGTATTTACAAATTCTGATATCTAGTTGCAATTTTATTGCTTGACATTTTTTCTGGCAGTACAGAAAGACATTTCAAAGTCTTGTGTCAAGTAATTGCTCAGTTGCATATTTAGCTAAGGTTTGCAATTCAAATGTAATGTAGAACGGCTGCACTTTATAATGAAAGGTGTGAGTGCAGTGCAATCACTGTACTGATAGTTTTTTGGTGGGAGTGGTTTGCATAATATTAATGATAATTTGCATAATTAATGATTTTATAAATGAGGTTACACATGCAGAACGGCTGCACCAAATTCATTGAAACTTGCTACATCTACGGTTCATACATATTCGGGAGCATTTTTCAGTTCATCTCTGGTTTATTTAATCCTCGTCCAAACTTGGCCATTAATAACGATATTCAATAGTACATGTCAGATATGGAAATCATGTAAAATTCACTTCTTGTATGTGTCTTTACTTACTAATCATTTTGGTAAATATGTTTTGAACTTGGATGTACATTGTGCCATACCTATTTATTGCCCTTGAGAAGGGAGAGGGAATCTGAAGAGTGGGATCTTGTTCCATGTATCAGATAAAACAATTTTCTCACATTTTTTGTTGAACCTAGATGTGAATGAATGTATGACCACATTTCCATGTCAGAATGGTGGTAACTGTGACAACACACGTGGTTCATATACATGTAGATGTCAAACTGGATTCTATGGTTCTAGCTGTGAATATGCAGGTGAGTATTATCTTTGGCCCAAACTATGAACATGAATGGCTAGTTATATGTTGGCCTAGCTATGAATATACCAGGTATATTATCTTTTCCCCTATAAACCATGAATATACTTTTTTCATATTATCTATTGCCCTAACCATGAATACACAAGACATATTATCTATGACCCTAACTATAAACATTTTATATCATCTATTGCCCTAACTATGAATATATAAAGCATATTATCAATGTTGTAACCATGAATACACAAGGCATATTATCTATGGCTTTATGTACAAGTGACTACTGGCCCTGTCCATGAATATACAAGTAAGTAGCTAAGAATTTTCGTAAAAGAAAAATTCTGTTCATCTATCTTTGCAAAAAAATATCTTCCCACATAATGTACATTTCCACACCTGCACAATTGTTTTCTCAAGACAGCATGTGATGTTTATGTCAAAAGTGTTCAATCATGTAGTTTTCATTTTGTATATTTATACTCAACATTATTCATATAACAAGTTAACAGCTTCAAATATTCTTCAAGTGATGTAGAACAAAGGCAAAAGTAAATCTCAGAAATAATTGGTTTATTGTTCTCCTGAACAAAAACTCACTAACCAAGTAAAAACAAAATACAAAAACACAATAAAGATTTGGCTATCTTGGGGAGCTACTCAGCACTAGGTTACAGCTTGGGAGATCAACAGCAGATGTGAGGATCATAGGTACCTTGGAGGATCGCCAACAAGTAACCCCTATGCGTGTTAAGAAATTGCCATAAGTAGAAGTCACCTCGGGAGGTCACCAGCAAGTAGATAGGTCATGAACTTTTTGTTAGAAATATTTAAAATGTACAAAAAGAGCACCCTGGTAGGTCACCAGCAGGTGTGTGTTGTCCAGCTACCCAAGCTACCTATATCAGTATATATAACAAATTCCATTCCTCTGCTTACAATACATTCTGTATTGTCCTGCACCCCCTGAAAGAATAGATGTATTCAAATAAGTAACAGATACAATCTGACCAATATGCGTCGAGCGGTAGCGAGGCGCATATTGGTCGGATTGTATCTGTTTTGTACACCGGCTAATTTCCTTTGTTGTGTATTGAGTTTCGAAATCCAATATACTCTGGAGATAACTCATACACTGCTATCATACCACCACAACAATAATAATAAAAGTGTCTGCGCCATCGTGCATGTCTGCATATCTTCCGGCCTATGTATACACTCTAGCTAATACACATACACAAACAAAATTAGACACTCACTTCACACTACAAGTTCTCAAATACAGTGTCTGCTGTACTGTGCATAATCTCAGAGGATATTTTTGACATTGGAGTCAGAATTACATACATCAATGAAGTTGGATACTCTCCGCACTCTCCATGTTCATAAATGTAAACTGAGCGAAACATCGCTTTCGACAAGACATGCTTAGCTACTGAAAGGTTCAGACACACAAGCTATTGACGTTTATTTCGTTGGGCTTTCGCCACCATCGATCATTCATTTTGACAGCTCTTTCTGGTTGATAACAAACTCGCATTACAAACTTCTTCCTGTTGGAGTATATTGCGCACACAGTCAAATATACTCCGGATGTTGACTTTTTATTACCATGTCTGTCTAATATACTCTGGGTATGGACTTTTCATTACCCGGATGGTATTTCTCATATTCTCAGCTCCCTGGATTTTGAAGCGGGAAGTTTGAGGACACCTGATTGGCTGATCGCCCGATTAGTCACTGTCGCTTGACAAGTAACGCCCACGCCGGTGTACAAATGTCATTGTACCTAGCAATAAAAGTTGTGTAGTAATTAAATTAATTGTTGGATATATTAACATTCAGCAATAAACTTGTACAACTACAACATATGATATCTGCTCAGCTCCACGTCAGATCAAACCCCCACCTCTTCAAGAGATAACATGTGTCCAAAACCTTTCACAAGGCTTGTTTTGATTGGGTAGAAACTATGGGTAAAAGCAACACCTATTGCCTATGTTTATGTCCCTTATATTATAAAGAAAGTATAGGTATGTGTGTGTTTTCCAATCACGACGATCCTTTTCAGTTCTTCAAGGCACCACTTTGACATAAACCTTATTTGGGCAACACCAGTGAGCATCTCTGAAGAAAACATGATTTATAGATTCATTTTTTAAATGTTATTTGAGTAGATTTCTTTCATATTTTAGCCATCACAACACAGTAAAACTATCTTGGAATATATTTAAACTGTAGAGTGTGAATTATTGAATTATTTCTCTGATTACAGGAACTCTTAATTGCATGAATGGTGGTATTCTTAATGGTTTTGTATGTCAGTGTCCATCAGAATGGCAAGGGGTTGATTGTTCACAAGGTAAGGTAATTGATTGTCTGGATAGTAACTATTGTATCTGAATATTCTGCAATTACAGACTCTTACAGTTCATGTCATCAGATATTATCACAACCATATATGTCACACATCATGATCTCTGATATTATCACAACCATATATGTCACACATCATGATCTCTGATATTATCACAACCATATATGTCACACATCATGATCTCTGATATTACCACAACCATATATGTCACACATCATGATCTCTGATATTATCACAACCATATATGTCACACATCATGTCATCAGATATTATCACAACCATATATGTCACACATCATGATCTCTGATATTACCACAACCATATATGTCACACATCATGATCTCTGATATTACCACAACCATATATGTCACACATCATGATCTCTGATATTATCACAACCATATATGTTGCACATCATGATCTCTGATATTACCACAACCATATATGTCACACATCATGATCTCTGATATTACCACAACCATATATGTCACACATCATGATCTCTGATATTATCACAACCATATATGTCACACATCATGATCTCTGATATTATCACAACCATATATGTCACACATCATGATCTCTGATATTATCACAACCATATATGTCACACATCATGATCTCTGATATTACCACAACCATATATGTCACACATCATGATCTCTGATATTACCACAACCATATATGTCACACATCATGATCTCTGATATTATCACAACCATATATGTCACACATCATGATCTCTGATATTATCACAACCATATATGTCACACATCATGATCTCTGATATTACCAAAACCAGATATGTCACACATCATGATCTCTGATATTACCACAACCATATATGTCACACATCATGATCTCTGATATTACCACAACGATATATGTCACACATCATGATGTCTGATATTACCACAACCATATATGTCACACATCATGATCTCTGATATTACCACAACCATATATGTCACACATGATATAAATTGATCTCTGATATTATCACAACCATATATGTCACACATCATGATCTCTGATATTACCACAACCATATATGTCACACATCATGATGTCTGATATTACCACAACCATATATGTCACACATCATGATCTCTGATATTATCACAACCATATATGTCACACATCATGTCATCAGATATTATCACAACCATATATGTCACACATCATGATCTCTGATATTACCACAACCATATATGTCACACATCATGATCTCTGATATTACCACAACCATATATGTCACACATCATGATCTCTGATATTACCACAACCATATATGTCACACATCCTGATCTCTGATATTACCACAACCATATATGTCACACATCATGATCTCTGATATTACCACAACCATATATGTCACACATCATGATCTCTGATATTATCACAACCATATATGTCACACATCCTGATCTCTGATATTACCGCAACCATATATGTCACACATCATGATCTCTGATATTATCACAACCATATATGTCACACATGATATAAATTGATCTCTGATATTACCACAACGATATATGTCACACATCATGATGTCTGATATTATCACAACCATATATGTCACACATCATGATCTCTGATATTATCACAACCATATATGTCACACATCATGATCTCTGATATTATCACAACCATATATGTCACACATCATGATCTCTGATATTATCACAACCATATATGTCACACATCATGATCTCTGATATTATCACAACCATATATGTCACACATCATGATCTCTGATATTACCACAACCATATATGTCACACATCATGATCTCTGATATTACCACAACCATATATGTCACACATCATGATCTCTGATATTATCACAACCATATATGTCACACATCATGATCTCTGATATTATCACAACCATATATGTCACACATCATGATCTCTGATATTACCAAAACCAGATATGTCACACATCATGATCTCTGATATTACCACAACCATATATGTCACACATCATGATCTCTGATATTACCACAACGATATATGTCACACATCATGATGTCTGATATTACCACAACCATATATGTCACACATCATGATCTCTGATATTACCACAACCATATATGTCACACATGATATAAATTGATCTCTGATATTATCACAACCATATATGTCACACATCATGATCTCTGATATTACCACAACCAAATATGTCACACATCATGATCTCTGATATTACCACAACCATATATGTCACACATCATGATCTCTGATGTTACCACAACCATATATGTCACACATCATGATCTCTGATATTACCACAACCATATATGTCACACATCATGATCTCTGATATTACCACAACCATATGTGTCACACATGATATAAATTGATCTCTGATATTACCACAACCATATATGTCACACATGATGATCTCTGATATTACCACAACCATATATGTCACACATCATGATCTCTGATATTACCACAACCAAATATGCCACACATCATGATCTCTGATATTACCACAACCATATATGTCACACATCACGATCTCTGATATTACCACAACCATATATGTCACACATCATGATCTCTGATATTACCACAACCATATATGTCACACACGATCTCTGATATTACCACAACCATATATGTCACACATCATGATCTCTGATATTATCACAACCATATATGTCACACATCCTGATCTCTGATATTACCACAACCATATATGTCACACATCATGATCTCTGATATTACCACAACCATATATGTCACACATCATGATCTCTGATATTACCACAACCATATATGTCACACATCATGATCTCTGATATTACCACAACCATATATGTCACACATCATGATCTCTGATATTATCACAACCATATATGTCACACATCCTGATCTCTGATATTACCACAACCATATATGTCACACATCATGATCTCTGATATTACCACAACCATATATGTCGCACATCATGATCTCTGATATTACCACAACCATATATGTCACACATCATGATCTCTGATATTACCACAACCATATATGTCGCACATCATGATCTCTGATATTACCACAACCATATATGTCACACATCATGATCTCTGATATTATCACAACCATATATGTCACACATCATGATCTCTGATATTACCACAACCATATATGTCACACATCATGATCTCTGATATTACCACAACCATATATGTCACAAATCATGATCTCTGATATTACCACAACCATATATGTCACACATCATGATCTCTGATATTATCACAACCATATATGTCACACATCATGATCTCTGATATTATCACAACCATATATGTCACACATCATGATCTCTGATATTACCACAACCATATATGTCACACATCATGATCTCTGATATTACCAAAACCAGATATGTCACACATCATGATCTCTGATATTACCACAACCATATATGTCACACATCATGATCTCTGATATTACCACAACGATATATGTCACACATCATGATGTCTGATATTACCACAACCATACATGTCACACATCATGATCTCTGATATTACCACAACCATATATGTCACACATCATGATCTCTGATATTACCACAACCATATATGTCACACATGATATAAATTGATCTCTGATATTATCACAACCATATATGTCACACATCATGATCTCTGATATTACCACAACCATATATGTCACACATGATATAAATTGATCTCTGATATTATCACAACCATATATGTCACACATGATATAAATTGATCTCTGATATTATCACAACCATATATGTCACACATCATGATCTCTGATATTACCACAACCAAATATGTCACACATCATGATCTCTGATATTACCACAACCATATATGTCACACATCATGATCTCTGATATTACCACAACCATATATGTCACACATCATGATCTCTGATATTACCACAACCATATATGTCACACATCATGATCTCTGATATTACCACAACCATATGTGTCACACATGATATAAATTGATCTCTGATATTACCACAACCATATATGTTGCACATCATGATCTCTGATATTACCACAACCATATATGTCACACATCATGATCTCTGATATTACCACAACCATATATGTCACACATCATGATCTCTGATATTACCACAACCATATATGTCACACATCACGATCTCTGATATTACCACAACCATATATGTCACACATCATGATCTCTGATATTACCACAACCATATATGTCACACACGATCTCTGATATTACCACAACCATATATGTCACACATCATGATCTCTGATATTACCACAACCAAATATGTCACACATCGTGATGTCTGATATTACCACAACCAAATATGTCACACATCATGATCTCTGATATTACCACAACCATATATGTCACACATCATGATCTCTGATATTACCACAACCATATATGTCACACATCATGATCTCTGATATTACCACAACCATATATGTCGCACATCATGATCTCTGATATTACCACAACCATATATGTCACACATCATGATCTCTGATATTACCACAACCATATATGTCACACATCATGATCTCTGATATTACCACAACCATATATGTCACACTTGATGATCTCTGATATTACCACAACCATATATGTCACACATGATGATCTCTGATATTACCACAACCATATATGTCACACATCATGATCTCTGATATTACCACAACCAAATATGCCACACATCATGATCTCTGATATTACCACAACCATATATGTCGCACATCATGATCTCTGATATTACCACAACCATATATGTCACACATCATGATCTCTGATATTACCACAACCATATATGTCACACATGATATAAATTGATGTCTGATATTACTAAATGGATAGATAATGACATCACAGATATGCATACTGACTGATTTCAAATAAAACCCTATGCATATATTGTTACCAGACAACTTCAGTGGTAACATTATTATAATACTCAATGTGTCATATTTTTGTTTAATTGGAATGAGTCATCATGTCTGAACTGTTGTCCTTGTATGATATTGTAGTAATACTAGTATAATATCGAAGATAAAAATATATGTGAGACACACAGTTTCAGCGATGATTAACGATTGAATATACAGTCGCAATAATTCTTGCTATACACAAACTCAAATAACAGGAACAATGTACTTTTATGAGCAAATTTAATTTAACAATTTTCAGTGAATATGTTGTTGGTTATTTGGAGAAAAGAAAGTGACAGGTTAATTGTACACACTAATACATCCAACCTGTTCACCTCACTTTCCCATAGTTAGCCCCCCCCCCCCAAAAAAAAAACCAAAAAAAAAACCAGGGTGCTATTACAATGGGCTCCGTTTGTCCATCCGTAATCACTTCTCAGACATGCAATATCCTAATTCTTTCATACCTGACACAAAGGTGACATATCATGTGGGACATATGCATGTCAATTTGTTTTTTTAGCACAACTCAACTGAGGTTCAGTGATGCTATAGCCATGGAGAAGTGTGTGTGTGTGTGTGTGTGTGTGTGTGTATGTGTGTGTGTGTGTGTGTGTGTGTTTAAATGACAAAAAGGTACACTGATTGGCTTGGTATTTGCTGAGGAGATATTACTTTGGGCATGTAGATGGGAAATTGTTCAAATGATAATGATCACATCAGAGATGTATGTTTTGCGTCAAAAACATGATTTGTGGTGTTAAAAATGCTTTGCCTAGAAATGAAAGGTTCTTGTTTTTATTGACACTATGAAACCATTCAATCTTTTATGGGCTACTTCAGATCTGAATGTCAATGTCATCAAGATTAACCTCTGTTTTAGATTAAGAATTCTCCAGGACATAATGATCACATCAGTGGTATGTAAGTTATGTATAACCAGATTTAAACTGAATGCCTCCCGTAAGGGAATCACAAATTATGCAAATAACTCATTAAACTAAAAAAAAAAAAAAACTATGGTAACAGGCTTTGTTTTTGGACAAGCGTGCTTTCTTAGGTTAATGTATGTGCCAAATTATACGGAATTTGAAGATTGCATGATACTGCTTAATTACTGAATATTGTTCATTATTGAAAATACTCATTAAAGGTAAAAGTTGTAGGAACAAACTTCATAGGACAGGTGCGTATTATTATGGTTGATATATGCATCATATTATACGAAATTTGAAGCTTGCATTTTTAAGATATCACCTAGTTACCTAAAATAATTGATATAGCCTAATTACCAAAAATCATCTGTCTGTCTGTCTGTGTGTCTGTGTCATCATTTTCTAAAAATAGGCTGGCTCAATTGTAATGAAATTTGAATTATATAACTCTTAGGGTAATGGCTAGACCTGATTAGGTTTTGAGCCAGATCTGTTAATGTTTAATTAGAGAAATTTTCATATTAATGAAATCAACTAATTATGCAATATCTTAAGACTGCATACTTCAATTTTAATGTAATTTAGCATGTTCGTTTAACATAACAACATACATTTGTCCTATAAAATTCGTTGATGTACGTTACAGCCTTAATTAATAATTTGCATAATTAATTATTTTTTGTAATTAGGCTACATCTTAAGAATGCATACTTCAAATTCAACATAATTTAGAACATACATTAACATAATTTAGAAAACACATATGTCCTACCAAGTTTGTTGATGTACCTTACAGTGTTAATGAATAATTTGCTTAATTAATGTTTTTCGGTATTTAGGCTATATCTTAAGAATACATACTTCAATTTCAATATAATTCAGTACACACGTTAACCTTAACAATCGCATATGTCCTGTAAAGCTTGTTGATGTACCTTTCAGTGTTAATGAATAATTTGCATAATTAATGATTCTTGGTAATTAGGCTATATCTTATGACTGCATACTTCAATTTCAATATAATTCAATACATACATTAACCATAACACATTGTGTATGTCCTATAAAGTTAGTTGATGTACCTTACAATGTTAATGAATAATTTGCATAATTAATGATTTTCGGTAATTAGGCTATATCTTAAAACTGCATACTTCAATTTCAATACAATTTAGTACATATGTTAACCATAACAAAGCGGATATGTCCTATAACATTTTTGATATAGCTTACTGTTTTAATGAAAAATTTGCATAATTAATGATTTTAGGTAATTAGGCTATATCTTACAACTGCATACTTCAATGTCAATACAATTCAGTACATACATTAACCATAACAAATTGTGTATGCCCTATAATGTTAGTTGATGTACCTTACAGTGTTAATGAATAATTTGCAAAATTAATGATTTTCGGTAATTAGGCTATATCTTAAGACTGCATACTTCAATTTCAATACAATTTAGTACATATGTTAACCATAACAAAGCAGATATGTCCTATAAAACTTTTGATATAGCTTACAGTTTTAATGAAAAATTTGCATAATTAATGATTTTAGGTAACTAGGTTGTATCTTAAATATGCAAGCTTCAAATTTCGTATAATGTGATACATATATCAACCATAATAATACGCACCTGTCCTATGAAGTTTGTTGCTACAACTTTTACCTTTAATGAGTATTTTGAATAATGAACGATATTCAGTAATTAAGCAGTATCATACACTCTTACATACATTAACCTAAGAAAGCACGCTTGTCCAAAAACAAAGCCTGTTACCATTGTTTTTTTTAATTTAATGAGTTATTTGCATAATTAGTGATTCCCTTACGGGAGGCATTCACTTTAAATCTGGTAATACCTCCCGTACCCTTACAGGAGGTAAAAATGTGTCTTTTTGGTCAAAAATCTATAATTCCAAAACTAATGAGCAGATTAGGCTGAAATTTGTTTGGAATGTTCTTCAGGGTGTTTATATTAAGAAGTGTTCATGATATGATGATCCCATCATTGATATGCAAATTAGGGCTACAATGTGTCTTTTTGGTAAAAAATATATAGTTCCAAACACTATACGAAAAATCATATTTGATCATGTCTTTTCACTGGGGTAAATCTTGAACAGAGGATGTGTAAATGTGGTATGAAACAAAATTCCATGCATGACTTAATTTACCCCAGTGGCGTTGATTTCTTCCCCGGGGGCTGTAGCCAGTCTAAAGTGGTACAGTACTGCATCTCATACTACAAGTGTCCTGGACAGAGATGATGGTTAGGTGGGTCACAGGTAGGGTAAAGGTTGGGCAAAGGTGGTAAATTGGACTTTTCGTGTAGTGAAAACTACTGAGCAGATTGGGTTGAAATTTGATTGGGATGTATAGATGAAGCTGTATTCACAATGTGATGATCCCATAAGTAGTATGCAAATAAGGTCTAAAAATCTCAATTTTGGTCAAAAAACTTATATCTTGAAACTGCATGGTGAATGGGTTGAAACCTGGTGGGGATGTGTCTGGAGGTATTATTCTGCAGTTATTGTTGAAACATTTCGACACAATTGGTCCTAGCAACCATGATCATGCCCTTAGCAACAGTGAAATAATGCATATTACAAGGGATAGGTAGGTAAGTGACTAAAAATTCAAATTCATTAAAAATGTATCCAAATATGCCTAGCAACAGGACCATGCCATAGCAACAGTTAAATGATGGTTTATATTGCAAAGATGAAAAATGGGAAGGGTGGGCAACTTAATAAAGATTCCAAAAATGTATGTAAATATCCCTATCAACAAGACCATGCCCATAGCAACAGCCAAATACAGTTTTGTTACAATGCCATTAGTGCTATTTTTAGTGAAAAGCAGACATATTTTTAGTAAACAATCACTATATTTAATACTACATAACTAAGGAACTCCAATCATAGACTCTATTCATAGACTATCAAAATTAAGATATTACTTACATATTGCAGACACTTTGTAGCAATTTTGTGTGGCCACTGTCTTTTATATCATGTCTATAGATAATACAGAACCAGATAAACGTACACATGCATTATTTTTGGTGCTGATATCAGTTTTTACTCAGTGGCAGCCATATTTGTAGTGAACGATCAAGATTTAACAATTAACTCAAAAACATTAATACATGGAGAGACTACATTAAAGTGTCTACCCCATATTGCCAGCTTTTAACTTTCTTTTTAGCACAACTGAACTGATAAGGTTCAGTAGTGCTATAGCCATGGCAAAGTGTCTGTCTGTCTGTCTATCTGAGTGTATGTGTGCGTAAACAACTCAAAGTCAAAAACTGCTGGACCGATTGCTTTGATATTTGGTGGGTATCTTACTTTGGATGTCTAGTTGGGAAATTGTTCAAATGAAAATGATCGCATCATAGATGTATAGTTTGGGTCAAAAACATGATTTGTAGTGTGGGAAAATGCTTTGAGTCAGCCAAAAAGTGAAAGTTTATTGTTTTATTGATGCAATAAAATCATCAAATCTTTTATGGGGTACTTCACATCCCAATGTCAATGGCATCAAGATAAACCGCTGTTTGAGGTTGCTTGGAAACTCTGCTTTTAACACAGGTGAATGAAATCATACACACTGTCTATGATTAAAACAGGTTCCTCATGCTACAGATATGATAAAGAGTTTTTTCCATCCATGTACAGTCATGTATCTGTGTACCTATATATGTGGTTGACTTAAACTTAAAGAAACTTAAAGTCACCAATTGCTTTGATATTTGGTGGTCATGTTATTTAGAGTGTCTAGTTGAAAATTTGTTCAAATGAATGTGATCGCATTAGAGATGTGCAAAAATGTGATTTTTGGTTAAAAAAAATTAAACTCCAAAACTACTGGGCAGATTGGCCTGAAATTTGGTGGGAACGTTCTTAGGCGTGAGTAAATTAAAATTTTGTTCATGACATGATTCCACAAATTAGGGCTAAAAATGTGTCTTTTGGTCAACATCTTTAATTCCAAAACCACTAAGCAGATTGGGCTGAAATTTAATGGGTATGCATCTGTGGGTGTATAGATGAAGAAATATTAAGCATATAATGATCTCATCAGTGATATGCAAATTAGGTGTAAAATTGTGAATTTTGGTGAAAAGTATATATCTCAAAAAGTACTTCGTCAGTAAGACTGACAATTAGTGAGATGTTTCTACAAGTGTTATCCTAAAGATTTTCTTCAATACATTTTGACACAATTGCCCCTAGTAACCATGACCACGCCCTTAGCAACAACCAAATGGCAGTAAAGTTTGATCATACAACATCATCTAGTAGGCAAGTGAAATTATCATGTATATTGCAAAGATAACAGGAATAAATAGACAAATGAAAAAACATTCAAAAAATGTATGTAAATGTGCCTAGCAACAAGACCACACCCATAGCAACAGCCAAATGATCACATATATTGCAAAGATAACATCAGGGAATAGGGCCTCAAGTACAGGAGTGCAACATGGTAATCCCATCTCTTCATTGTTGTTTGTATTTGCCTTAGAATTTTTTTTTATCTCTCTGCGATCTGATGAAGTATCAGGGGTACTGCTGTTGAGGATACGCAAGTAAAGAATGTGGCCTTCGCTGATGATTTGACATGTTTTGTGAAGTTCGGTAATAGTCTTTTTAAACTTCTTTGGGATTTTCAATTAATCTCTGGATTATCTGTAAACAGTGGCGTATGTGAAGCAATGTGGTTGGGTAAATGGCTGAAATGTAAATCAAAACCATTAAAAGTTAAATGGCCCGAGGGTCCCCTCAAAATTGTAGGGATTTCTAGTCTCCGCCGGACGAAGTCCGGGACGGGGACTTATGGATTGGGTTCCGTCTGTCCGTCCGCAGCCGTTTCTTGGAGATGCCTGGACCGATTTTTTCAAACTTGGTACAGGGGCAACATACAATGGCATACATATGCACGTCAATTTGTTTCATGATACGATCCAATACGGCCGCCTGGCAGCCATTTTGTTTGCAAATTTTCCCTGTCTAAAGCCATAACTCAGACATGCTTGAACAGATCTCATTCAAAGTTGGTATTAGGACAGTGTTCTATGACATACATGTGCATATTCATTTTCATTGTGATACGATCCAATATGGCAGCCTGGCAACCATTTTGTTTGCGAATTTTCCATGTCCAAAGCCATAACTCAGACATGCTTGAACAGATCTCATTCAAAGTTGGTATTAGGACAGTGTTTTATGACATACATGTGCATATACATTGTTGTTGTGATACGATCCAATATGGCCGCCTGGCAGCCATTTTTTTGCGAATTTTCCATGTCCAAAGCCATAACTCAGACATGCATGCTTGAACAGATCTCATTCAAAGTTGGTATTAGGACAGTGTTCTATGACATACATGTGCATATCCATTTGTTGTCATGATATGATCCAATATGGCCGCCAAGCAGCCATTTTGTTTGCGAATTTTCCATGTCCAAAGCCATAACTCAGACATGCTTGAACTGATCTCATTAAAAGTTGGTATTAGGACAGTGTTCTATGACATACATGTGCATATCCATTTTCATCGTGATACAATCCAATATGCCTGCCTGGCAGCCATTTTGTTTGCGAATTTTCCATGTCCAAAGCCATAACTCAGACATGCTTGAACAGATCTCATTCAAAGTTGGTATTAGGACAGTGTTCTATGACATATATGTGCATATCCATTTTCTTCGTGATACGACCCCCATACCCGACCCATCCTTTATTGTTGTAGGCATGTTCCATGTCCAACAAGCAGACACAACATATCTAAGTCTATTTGATTAGGTTCACAAGTGTTGTTGCGTGATCAGAGTAGTGATAATTCCTTAAAACCCAATCATAGCGGGGACTATGTCATTCTCAATGACTTGTTGTATTATATGATAAAAAGACTGCCATTGAACTCAACATGGCAAAACCAACTGAAAGTTTACGCAAAATTATTAAAGCGTTAGGTATCTCTCGTTTCCTTTATGTGCTAAATCTCACTGAGCCCCATAATGACCACCTCAAAAAAATGAATAGATTGCTTTTTTCCTTTCTGTGGAAAGGTCCCGACAAAGTTGCTTGGAAAACTGTTATTGGTAGTATAAGAGAAGGTGGTTTGGTTATGCCAGATATACATGCTATATACAAAGCTAAGAGAATAAATTGGCTTCGTTGCTTATTACATGAAGTGATGTATCCATGGAAAAATGTTTTTCACAAAAAAGCTGAAGCCGGGTTGTGGGAGGTCTTAAAGTTTTACTAAAGAGTGATTTTAATATTAGATGCCTGCCTATGTCTTTATCAGACTTTGAATTAAGTATGCTAGACACCTGGAAAAAGGTGACACTAGATACAATTTTTTTGAATCAGAGTATATGGAATAATTGCAATGTGGTTGTTGGAGGTAAAAATGTATTTTACATAGATTTTTATGATGCAGGTTTCTCTTATATTGGTCAACACTTGGATAGAAGAGGGAAACATTTAGATTGGGATAATTATGTTAGATATAGTTTACTTCACCATGCATTCATTAAATGGTGGGGTATCATTCTGTCCCTTCCAAAAAAGTGGAAGGAAAATACTGACATGTCATAATTTATTGCTTTAGACCAAGAGGAACACACCATTAATAAATTCTAGGATGCGTCTTACAGCCTATACCAGTCTAAAACCAAAATTATCACTCCAAAGCTCATCTCTAATTACTTCATTCCACCTCGTTCACAGATTTATTTTAATTTAGCTCTTGAGGCTAATGTTGTCGCTTGGGCAGCCATTTACCAGTTACCCTTTAGACACACTGGATACAAAACTAAGAAATTTTCAATGAAAACTTTCACGCAATATTTTTATGACAAATGCCAGGTTGTAAAAAATGTTTTCCACCAAGAGTGGCCTATGCAGCCTGTACATTTTGTGGTCTGGAAGAAGAAACTATTCTTCATTTATTTTATAACTGTGGAATGATAAAAACATTCTGGCAAAATTTCTTTGTAAACTGGGGCAAACATTTCCAGGTGCGAAGGATTGTCTCAGCAGAACAACTTCTTTTGGGTGATACATTATTGCCAACTCTTTTGGGTGATACATTATTGCCAACTCTTTTGGGTGATACATTATTGCCAACTCTTTTGAATTTCCTTCTGTTAGCAGCTAAGAGATATATTTATGTGAGTTGTTGTAATAGAAATTACCCGATTTTATAGCATTTAAACCTTCTGTGCACAGAAAACAAAAAACTGAGTTTTTTATTGCAAACCATAAGAACAAACTTGATATATAAGCACTTAAAGAAATGGGGTAATTTATTGTAATCTTTACTTGATTTACTTTTCAGCTGTTTGTTTTTCTTCTTTGTTATTCAACTTCTGACTGCAATAAAAATCTTTGTTTTGGGATGCATAGACAAGTGAACAAACATTCAAAGAATAAATATATCTAGCAACATAACCACACCCATAGCAACAGCCAAATGATCGCATATATTGCAAAGATAACAACAGGGTTTGATAGGCAACTGAATAGTCATTCAACAAATTAACACATGTACCTATCAAATTGCCCAGGTGTGCCACAATGCCATAGGCGCTATTTTTTAGACTTTGACCTTTGACCTTGACCTGGATCTTCAGGTTTAGTCACTGAAATTCAGCAATTTCCTGCATTATCACAGACACTTTGTAGTATTACTTTGTTTCCACCAATTTCTTTAAATCATATCTGCATTCAGTAACATTTGAGGAGGGTTGGTGACAATGGCTTCTATGAAAACTTGTTACTACCTGAATTGTACACACTAATACATCGATCCAACATGTTCACCTCACATTACATAGTTACTACCTGATAAAAGAGATGAACATGATAATTCAAAATGATTATTTAAAACTGTTATTGTTGCAGACAAAAATGAATGTGCTAATCCGTCTACTAATCCATGCATGAACGGCGCTACATGTACCAACTTAATTGGAGCTTTTATATGTACTTGTATGCCTGGTTACACTGGAAGTACCTGTACAATTAGTAAGTTATTCAGACTCTATATTATAATATATCCCTGTTGTTATACACAGCTTTGATTAAATAACAAGCTACCATGTGTTATGATTTATTATAAGAATGGACAAGACTGTGCTTTTGAAGAATTGAACAGCTGCTTTTGGAGAAACTGGCTGACTTATAGAAACCTATAGGCTGACGTATAGACGTCAATAGGCTGACCTATAGAAACCTATAGGCTGACGTATAGACGTCTATAGGCTGACTTATAGAAACCTATAGGCTGACGTATAGACGTCAATAGGCTGACCTATAGAAACCTATAGGCTGACGTATAGACGTCAATAGGCTGACTTATAGAAACCTATAGGCTGACGTATAGACGTCAATAGGCTGACGTATAGAAACCTATAGGCTGACGTATAGACGTCAATAGGCTGACCTATAGAAACCTATAGGCTGACGTATAGACGTCTATAGGCTGACCTATAGAAACCTATAGGCTGACGTATAGACGTCAATAGGCTGACCTATAGAAACCTATAGGCTGACGTATAGACGTCAATAGGCTGACCTATAGAAACCTATAGGCTGACGTATAGACGTCAATAGGCTGACCTATAGTTAGTTTTAACCTGTCATAAAGATACCATGTATCTTTCTTAATGTTGTCAAAATGTTTTTTTCAGTTATCAACGAGTGTGCCTCTTTCCCATGTCAGAACGGTGGAACATGTGTTGATGGTGTCAATAATTACCAGTGTGTTTGTACTAGTGGATTCTCTGGTGTACGCTGTGAAATAGGCGGTAAGTATAGCCAAATAGGAAAATGTGACTTTGATAGGGCAGCCCTTGTTTCAATTTTTCTCAAGACCCAACTGATGTGACCTTTCTTTTCCCAACAAACTAATTTTAAAGATTGATGCTGTCTGTTGTCAGATCAGAAAAGAAATCACAAAGACTATAGCTCTGATAGTAAGATACTAAGGCGTTGTTTCATGATGTCATTTTCATATGAATATGCAACTATTTTGTTGCTTTTGCAACTACATACCATTTACACAGAGACAACAAAAACACACATGAAAAGACAACAATTTGAAAACACTGAGCAAGTGTTCTCAAAAGAATTATTTGAAAACAGAGTTATGTAAACAACTGAAAATAGAACAACTTAACCTCAGAAATGAATTCATTGATAGAATCCTTGATGTGTCGTGTTTGCATATCAGTGTGCATCATTTTCAAATTGTGCTCTCAAGTTTTTCCATGGTAAGAACGGGTAATAAAGATTTATCATATACCTATGCCGCCAGGAATTCAACCAAAAATACAAAAAATTAAAAGAGCACAGCTTGCTATGCAGGCTTTGTGCATTGCGTGACTCTGCTCACTGTACAATATCTTACCCACAACTCTCTCTGATTGGTATGCTTGGAGGTTCCTTATTTTATAACTTTTTCAATAATCCATACTTTTCAACATTTTAAGCATAGTAATTAAGTTTAATTAATATGTAGCAAAAGAACACTTAGGAATCAAAAATAAAGTTTTAAATTTTGTATAAAAATGAACTAACAACTAAATTAAGCATGTGCTGTGAATAAAACACTTTTCACTGTCAAAGTGTCAATAACTTGGGTAGTCAGTGTGTATGATGAGTTTTAGTATGTAAATTTCTTTTGTCATACCTATTCAAATAAATCTATATCTTTGGCAAAGTCATAACAGGTGCATATATTTTCCTTAGTTTCGTCGCAAATATTCTTCATGTCTTTCAAGAAAATCTGCTGACAAATTCCTAAAATTGCTACTCCTTCTACAATAAATCACTTATACCAGCACTGATGAAAATGGGTATTCAGAAACTCATCGGTGGCAATTCTACACTTGTCAAATGGAAAAAATGTTTTTACAAAACCCTATACACTGGTGAGATTGTCTGACTTCAAGGAGATGATGTCCAACACTACAAATCAGAGAGAGTTGTGGGTAAAATGTTGTACAGTGCTGCTGTCACTGTATCAGGTGACATTCACGTGCACATTCTCTGTTGGCCATGTCAACCTGCCAGTGATGTTGTTGAAAAGATCGTCAATTTTCATCAGATTTCAGTGAAAAATTTTCATATTATAATTATTTTGAAATACAACTTTGGTAGTAGAGTCAGTTCTCTGAAAGTGTCAGAAAGTGTTTCCAATATTTCAATAAAACTAGATGGTGTGTCCTCCACAATCGTAACTTCCATAGTAATTTACAGTGTGCTACACTGTAGCATACACACAGTAGTTCATAGTGGGTGGTCTAACAGTAGAATCATGAGACCATAATGGGTGGTCTAACTGTAGAATCATGATACCATACATTTTGTAGTTGGTGGTCTAACAGTAGCATCATGATACCATAGTGGGTGCATGATACCATAGTGGGTGGTCTAATGCTGCAGTATCATCATGATACCATAGTGGGTGGTCTAACAGTAGAATCATGATACCATAGTGGGTGGTCTAACAGTAGCATCATGATACCATAGTGGGTGCATGATACCATAGTGGGTGGTCTAACAGTAGAATCATGATACCATAGTGGGTGGTCTAACTGTAGAATCATGATACCATAGTGGGTGGTCTAACAGTAGCATCATGATACCATAGTGGGTGCATGATACCATAGTGGGTGGTCTAACAGTAACATCATGATACCATAGTGGGTGGTCTAACAGTAGAATCATGATACCATAGTGGGTGGTCTAACAGTAGCATCATGATACCATAGTGGGTGGTCTAACAGTAACATCATGATACCACAGTGGGTGGTCTAATAGTAACATCATGATACCACAGTGGGAAATGCACATACGTAAACAGTGTTGTTATGAATTTGCAATTTAATGTATGATCATAAAAAGTAGCATGATATGGGTATGGATATATTCATTCCCTGTTTTGAAAGATGTCTGTTTTAATTTTGTGGTCATAGGTGATAACTTCAACGTTGAACATATCAAACGTCATTTTTGTTTGTTTATGTTCCGAATCACTGTTTCTTGTCCAATCAGAAAGCCGTTTTGTGATGATGTTTAATGTGAATATCATGACATTTAACTCGCCATATCAGAAGTGATATCTCATATTAAATGTCATCAAGAATTATTGATCTGGGCATATAGGTATATGATAATAGCCTTTACCACTGAATGGTGTGACCTCTCAAAGGATAAATGGTTCACAGTTTCATTCATTCCAACTTTAATTGTTATTTCCAAGGTATCTAGACTTAAGAGTAGAATTCTCAATTGAAAACTACCTCACTTTTGTCAACCATCCAACCAACCCCATCAATTGTAAGAGAAATAACTAGAGCCAATCTTATCTATCAATAATTAAGTCAAACAACCTCAACATGCCAAATGATATGTTTTTTGGAGAATGCCACCTTTTTGTACTGTACATACTATTATTAAAGTATGAGTGGACGGTGAAACAATTGTTCCAAACCATACAATGAGAAACATAAGGGGTAAGTCTTATTATTAAATGTATGACTGTTTTTCATGACTTCAGATGTTTGCAAAAATGGTGGTAATCTGGTGAATGGCATCTGTGTTTGTCCTCAAGAATGGACAGGAGCTGACTGCAGTGAAGGTGAGAAATGAGTCTTTCTCCTTTATGACTATTTCTAGTATCAGAATGATTCTGATTATTAGTCCCCGCTGGACGAAGTCCGGACGGGGACTTATGGATTGGGTTCCATCTGTCCGTCCGTCCGTCCATCTGTCCATCCGTCCGTCCGTCCATCCGTCCACAGCCGTTTCTTGGAGATGCCTGGACCAATTTTTTTCAAACTCTGTACAGGGGCAACATGCTATGGCATACATATGCACGTCAATTTGTTTTATGATACGATCCAATAAGCCATTTTGTTTGCAAATTTTCCCTGTCCAAAGCCATAACTCAGACATTCTTGAACAGATCTCATTCAAAGTTGGTATTAGCACAGTGTTCTGTGACATACATGTGCATATCCATTTTCGTCGTGATACAATCCAATATTTTGTTGGCGCAGTTTTCATGTCCAAAGCCATAACTCAGACATGCTTGAACAGTGTAGTGATATCAAAAACAACCATATGAGGCCAAACAACATGTACCAGGTTTGAAAATGACAACATAAACTGCCAGTTCCTTAAAACTCAATCATAGCGGGACTATGTCATTTTCAATGACTTGTTCAACATTAATGTCGGGGACTTATGTCTTTGAATTTAGAAGATTGTGTTTTAGCTCCACTGTCTGCAAAAGCTTCATAGAGCTTAAGGGTTAGGTTGATTCTCTGCTGTCCGTCACCTTTCTACTTTCATATTCTCCTCTAAAACTGCATGGTCAATTGACCTGAAATTTTGTGTGTTGGTGTCATTTGATGAGCAGATATAAGTTTGTTCCAAGACAAGTTGATTGGGTCATTTTTAGCACAACTAAACTTCTTATGTCGTGCTACAGGCATGGCAAAGTGTCTGTCTGTCTGTGTGTATGGATGTAATGATAATAATAAGCTTTATTCATCCAAATCCATAGCAACAGCCAAATCATCATGTATATTTCAAAGATAACAACAGGGTTGGATAGGCAACTGGATAATCATTCAGGAAATGTACACCTATACCTAGTATGGATCAGCATGTGGATAAACATTTTCAAAAACATTTAGTACTGTTGTGCTATAATGCCATTGCTGCTGTTTTTATCTGTTATAAACTATTGTAGTGATGACTGCAAAATTCATAATAGATTGTTTCAGGGTTACCCTTGAAAAATTGCATCAACACACCACTTTAGGCAAAATGTCCTGACGAGAAACAATTTTTTGGGGGCCTTAGGTAGTTGATATTAATCTGACATTGCCATTCTTGTGAGTCCCAAAAGGGCAAAGCCCAAGGGAGACTATATTTGGGTCTGTCAGTCCCTGCTGTTTATCCATTCGTCCATGCCCACATGTTTAATGAATGAGCCAATTTCAGTGAAACTCAATCGGCACAAATGGCAGATACTGTAGTTCAATATGAACAATGTGACCTTCATGATAGTTCAAGGAAATGGCCACCCTATTTGTCATAAAATTCAGATTATAAAGTAGTAAGGTGAAATGTTGGGGAGTATGTTTGTTTGATGAAGACTTGTTTCCCTGTACAATCTCATGATATCAATAAGAGCCTGTTATTCTTTCTATTCTCCTAGATGTAAATGAATGTGCAAGTAGGGAAACTAATCCATGTAGGAATGGTGGCTACTGTGTTAACATAGTTGGAGGCTTTTCTTGTACTTGTCTACAAGGATACACTGGAGATGTTTGTCAAACTTGTAAGTTATTAGGTCTAGTTCCAGACAGGGAGTGTATTACTTACTAAAAACTTCATCAATTTCCCAATCTAGTCAAGGCCATTGGTCAAGCACAGATATCTGTGCTCCCCCCAACTGTGTTCATATAAACATGATGATGTCGCATCCCACACGATTTTATTTTAAATAGACTGGAGGTGGAGTCCTGGTTGGACATTTACATATCATATCAGTCCAAGATCCTAGAAACATGAGAACAATGATGACAGCCTGTCAATTTGTGATGGATTACTACTGACATGCGCCATTCGCACTTCGCTAACTATGGGGTAGAACCACAATTAACACCTTTCATCAGGGCCTTGACTAGACTGGGAAAGTGATAAAGTCTTTTATATGTAATACTGTCCCTGTCTGGAACTAGACTATTAAAGAATGGTATAGTTGAATAAAGGAAATTATTAAAATAGATGAAGGAAATTATTAAAAGATGTCAAAATGCATGGAAATGTCGAACCAGAATTAGTTGTCAAGAGATGATGTCCACTTGTATTGATTACTGCTGTCAACTTATTAGTTTTAAGAACCTTTAAGTTAGTTTATTCAACTTTGAAATCTTGTAAAGAAGCCCTACTGCACTCAAAATGTGTTCACTATTTTGGGGATTTCTTGCTATGGAAAATCTCATATTGACGTGTCACCAATACCCTATTTTCTTATTGTGTAATATCTTTGAATGAAATACTTTTGTATACTTACAAAAAGACTAACCAGTCACATTAAAGTTTGCTAAGCTTTCACAAAGTTAGTTCATACAGCACCCCAGATTACTGATAATATCAGTTTTTAGGCCCTGACCGAAGCTATAACCTGTCATAAAGATACCATCTATCTTTCTTAATGTTGTCAAAATGTTTTTTTCAGTTATCATCGAGTGTGCCTCTTTCCCATGTCAGAACGGTGGAACATGTGTTGATGGTGTCAATAAATACCAGTGTGTTTGTACTAGTGGATTCTCTGGTGTACACTGTGAAATAGGCAAGTATAGCCAAATAGGAAAATGTGGCTTTGATAGGGCAGCAACATCACTGGTAGGTTGACACGGCCAACAGAGAATGTGCATGTGAATGTCACCTGATACAGTGACAGCAGCGTCGCGATGCACAAAGCCTAGTACTGCATAGCCCTTGTTTCAATTTTTCTCAAGACCCAACTGATGTGACCTTTCTTTTCCCAACAAACTAATTTTAAAGATTGATGCTGTCTGTTGTCAGATCAGAAAAGAAATCACAAAGACTATAGCTCTGATAGTAAGATACTAAGGCGTTGTTTCATGATGTCATTTTCATATGAATATGCAACTATTTTGTTGCTTTTGCAACTACATACCATTTACACAGAGACAACAAAAACACACATGAAAAGACAACAATTTGAAAACACTGAGCAAGTGTTCTCAAAAGAATTATTTGAAAACAGAGTTATGTAAACAACTGAAAATAGAACAATTTAACCTCAGAAATGAATCCATTGATAGAATCCTTGATGTGTCGTGTTTGCATATTTGCATCATTTTCAAATTGTGCTCTCAAGTTTTTCCATGGTAACAGTCAAAAACATTTGTCTGGCCATCATCTATAGACAAGTTATAATTATCATAATGAAAATAATATTTAGTTTTTTCATTTGAAAAGTTTATTGTGTAAATGCAGCCTAAGATGTTTACATGTGAAATGTGTGTCTGAATGAATATTATGAGGTTATTACCTGATATCACCTCTTCCTTTGTCATATTGCCGTGAGTGCAATTTCTGTAACGTGATACAAATCCTTCGATGAATGTAACATTACAGAAATTACACTAACGGTGATATGATGAACGAAGAGGTGATATCGAGTAATAACGATTTATCATATATCTATGCCTCAAGGAATTCAACCAAAAATAATAAAAAATTAAAAGAGCGCAGCTTGCTATGCAGTAGTAGAATTTGTGTATCGCGCAACTCTGCTGTCATTGTATCAGGTAA
Organism: Glandiceps talaboti; assembly: GCF_964340395.1. Classification (NCBI taxonomy): domain Eukaryota; kingdom Metazoa; phylum Hemichordata; class Enteropneusta; family Spengelidae; genus Glandiceps; species Glandiceps talaboti. The sequence goes on from NC_135553.1 coordinate 28,394,025, forward strand.
GATTCATGTGCACATTCTCTGTTGGCCGTGTCAACCTGCCAGTGATGTTGTTGAAAAGATCGTCAATTTTCATCAGATTTCAGTGAGAATTTTCATATTATAATTATTTTGAAATACAACTTTGGTAGTAGAGTCAGTTCTCTGAAAGTGTCAGAAAGTGCCAGAAAGTGCTTCCAATATTTCAATAAAACTAGATGGTGTGTCCTCCACAATCGTAACTTCCATAGTAATTTACAGTGTGCTACACTGTAGCATACACACAGTAGTTCATAGTGGGTGGTCTAACAGTAGAATCATGAGACCATAGTGGGTGGTCTAACTGTAGAATCATGAAACCATAGTGGGTGGTCTAACTGTAGAATCATGAGACCATAGTGGGTGGTCTAACTGTAGAATCATGATACCATAGTGGGTGGTCTAACAGTAGCATCATGATACCATAGTGGGTTGTCTAACAGTAACATCATGATATCACAGTGGGTGGTCTAACAGTAACATCATGATACCACAGTGGGAAATGCACATACGTAAACAGTGTTGTTATGAATTTGCAATTTAATGTATGATCATAAAAAGTAGCATGATATGGGTATGGATATATTCATTCCCTGTTTTGAAAGATGTCTGTTTTAATTTTGTGGTCATAGGTGATAACTTCAACGTTGAACATATCAAACGTCATTTTTGTTTGTTTATGTTCCGAATCACTGTTTCTTGTCCAATCAGAAAGCCGTTTTGTGATGATGTTTAATGTGAATATCATGACATTTAACTCGCCATATCAGAAGTGATATCTCATATTAAATGTCATCAAGAATTATTGATCTGGGCATATAGGTATATGATAATAGCCTTTACCACTGAATGGTGTGACCTCTCAAAGGATAAATGGTTCACAGTTTCATTCATTCCAACTTTAATTGTTATTTCCAAGGTATCTAGACTTAAGAGTAGAATTCTCAATTGAAAACTACCTCACTTTTGTCAACCATCCAACCAACCCCATCAATTGTAAGAGAAATAACTAGAGCCAATCTTATCTATCAATAATTAAGTCAAACAACCTCAACATGCCAAATGATATGTTTTTTGGAGAATGCCACATACCTTTTTGTACTGTACATACTATTATTAAAGTATGAGTGGACGGTGAAACATGGAATATATTTCAATGGGTTTAATGTAAAATATGACAACAACTTGCTCCTAATGCAGGTCCTGATGAAGTTCTTTTATTTCTTTGTATTTGAACCCTAACAAAACACGGATTGACGTTTTTGTCTCTTCAATTTCAGGAGATGGTGATCAAGGAGGAGGTTCAGGAGGTGGTCTTGGGTCTGGGTTAGCGCTTGATCCTTGGTGGATTGGCATTATTGTTGCCTTAGCAGTACTTATCATTGTATTTATCATCATCTTGGTTTGCACCCGACGAAGAAAACGGAAAGACGTCTAAATCAAGAAAGCTAGAAAATTTAGTGTGACTCAAGATTTCTGTCACCTAATGACAGACTTTTATCAATATTAAAGTAAATGATCTGTGGCCATGTGTATGTGTGTGTGTGTGTGTGTGTGATTATTATTTTAGTGTACAGCACCACATGCATGTGTGTGTGTTTATTTTGTCATCTAAACTACAAGTGTTACTTGTATGCATGCATGGCCACACATATTACACACATATTCATTGTATGGCCACACATATTACACACATATTCATTGTATGGCCACACATATTACACACATATTCATTGTATGGCCACACACATTACACACAGTCATATTCATTGTATGGCCACACACATTACACACATATTCATTGTATGGCCACACACATTACACACATATTCATTGTATGGCCACACACATTACACACAGTCATATTCATTGTATGGCCACACACATTACACACAGTCATATTCATTGTATGGCCACACATATTCATTTTATAATCAGAAATACACATATTTTTTCATGATACTATGTTTTAACCTTTATGAATACGATTCTTCCCTTGTCATAAATTTCTACAACTTACTAATAAATAGAAACTTGAGTGCCATATATTTGTACAAATTGTATGAGAATCATTTTGTACAGAAGTTGACTTGGAATCTCACTGTCTGGAACAGTATTTTGTACATGAATAAAAATGAATCCAGGGGAACCAACAGTACTCATTGATACAAAAGTTTGATTTTGATAATATTTTGAAAAAGATTAGAAAGCGTATATACATAGCTGAAATCCCAATCTTGCCCCGGTGTAGTTTTATTGTTTTCTTTTATTGTCCAATCAGATGTAACTGTCATTTTTTAAAGTAAAAATGTGCTGCACTTCATGTGGTCTCAAGTCTTGCAAACCACAATTTACGTCGTACGTTTAAAGTTTAGAAGCATTTGTAGGTGTAATTCTAATGTCTTTGTTTTATGATTGAATGATTTCCATGATAGAGGGCTAATCTGTACCTTGAAAGCAATGTAAAGACTTTTTATAATATATGTAAATTTTGAGACTGGCTCTTCCATGATAGTATTGTATAAAACTACCATTATTCTTGACTGTTTATGTGTATTCAATACATAATCTTTTTACAAGTATGTACTTTAATGTAAAGATCCCTCTACAGTCATGCAGGATCTTTATACCTGCTAGAGGCGGGCGCTCTTTAGATTTACTCAATGATCACAATAGATATATAGACATTTATTGTTCTTCCAGATATCATAAAATACAACCTTCTTCATTCAATAAATCTGAAGTTTCTGCTACAAAGCAATGACAAATTCAATAAACTGCTTATTGTCCCCTGTATTGAAATCAAATTAATGGCAAAAAATAATCTTGTAGCTGTCACCTAAGAGCTTTTGATGAAGAGTGAATTTCATTCAACAAGAAACCATCAACTGATAAGATTTATTTGAATTATAATGTAATGTTATGTTATGTTATGTTAGTTATGTTATTATGTGATGTTATGTTATGTTATGTTATGTTATAAGAAATGATTATGTACAAATACAGTTTATTTTATCAGATATTGCTGTTATTATGTGTATCATGTATGCATTATCTTTTGATTCTACAACATGTAGAGATAAAGACAATACTTCCGACACACTGACTTATAACAATATAGCCAGGTAGATAAGGACAGTATAGCCAGGTAGATAATTACAAAACCTAAAACAAGTAATTGTAACACAGTGTTACCATTACAGTTATTGAAGTCTAAAAAGAATGTAAATTAATTTCATGTGTTCACACAAGACACAAGTTTCAGCAATGTTAGATGAAACTGACACTAACATACTTGTGGTCAAACCATTCAGTGAAAACCATTCAGTGAGTTGCAACAATCAGGTGAAAAAGGTTGTAAATTGGGACAGTTGTAACAGTGTAGTGAAGAAGGTTGTATAGAAATTTTGACACAGTTTAAACATAACCAATCAAGTGAATGCTGCTTGCCTAGTCATTTACCAATTGAATATATTTATCACAGATTTGTAAGAATTAGTAGAAGGGTAACTTAATTTTTAGTGGTTTTGCTAGACGTTTTAATACACCAGACTGAGTGTAATTTTTGGTAGGTTGCTTTGATAAACTTCTATAGAAATAGCATTTCAAAATCCGTGTGAAGTCCCACCGTAGACTTTAAACCAAGTTTTAAGTAGATATATCATAAAATCTAACCAAAATTTGGACAATATAATATTGTGCATGATATCCTGTAAAACTGTCTGAACATTGCCTTTTCATTTTGCCTAACTTTACTAGCACTTGCATGACTTTAAAACTGTTTTTGTCAGTGCTTCATTGTTACATACCACCCTCCTTGTGTGATTTGTCTCCATGACAACATTTGGCACTTTGGCAAAATGAAAACTGTTCTGTTTTACAGTGTAAACATATATGGAAGATGCACTAGTGTTATATACTATCAAATATATATAAAATATATAAATAACTACTTATTTCGGTCAAAAAAAATCATCTATGCACCTTTAGAGCATGTTATGTATAATTTGTTGTCTCATTAAAATTCGGATTTGACAGTTCTTAAAACAACCACTCATTATTACTAAGAACACAACAATCAATTTTTGTACAGTCAAGTATAAAATATGCATTTTAAGAAAAAATGAAACATTTCTGGGGGTTTTTGAAGATCGCCTGATGAATTTTTGTAATAAAATAATTAATGCATACATTATCATATTTTCTATTGTGTTTAATTTCATAGGAGGGTGTACGTGTGTACCTTGTGTTATAGATATGATGGGTTGGTTTATAGTAAGAATCATTGACAAAAAGTGTGATGGGCATATGCTATGCTATTGCCTCACTGAAAAATCTGGGTGGGTGGGGGGGCATTGTCACATTCAAAATCTATGTACATGGTGGGTATACACTGCGAAAAGGGGTCTATTGTTTAGCACAACTGAACTGATAAAGTTCAGTAGTGCTATAGACATGGTGCAGTGTGTACGATAGTGTGTGTGTGTGTGTGTGGATGACTTAAACTCAAATAATAAACAAATGATGTATAATATACAATAAAATGAGATAAAATGAATTAATACTTAGTCTGGGTTCTTTTTTGACAGATCAAGAATGTGTGACTTGATGAGTTACATGGATTAAACGTATGTACAAATAATGAGGTATGTGCACAACTGGTTAGTTATTTATAGAACACCGACATTTAGTATTTTATTTGCCACAAACTCAAAATCATATCAACATAACAAGAGAGAAAGTAAAAAAGACAGTGGAATAAATATTACACATAAACTGATGGATGAATACAGAGTTTATGGCTGGACCACAAATATAGTTTGAAACAAACTAGTCAAGTTTGTGGCCCATACTACAATTGATTAAACAAAATAATCAAAGCAAAAACAAAAACAAATTTGAAATTAAAACAAAAACAAACAAACAAAACAAAACACGTTCTCATCAACAACAAAAAAATATAACAACTGGCATTAAATGCAATGTAAGGTAGAAAAAGCTGAATTAATTTTGTAACAAATACTGTTTTAACTGAGATTTAAAAGTAGACTTGGATTGTATTTTTTTCAATTCTTCAGGTCATTCCACAGTTGATGATGGCATGGCACGCTCTTCAACAACACTGTCACCTGTACACAAATATATAAATGTAGGAAAGGGTTGAAGCTTCCCAGGCCAAACAATTCACTCTTGACATTTCCTCACACCAATTCCTCTCGTGTGGGCCAAGATTTTGGTCATTCGTGGCCATGAGCCAAATATCTAGCGTATTTCATAAATTTTGCCACGAGTGAATTTTTCCTTTTGTGTGCGCTGAGCGTGATCTGATGTCCCCTGACAAAACTTCCATTATACGTCGAATCGACTAAGTCTTTATATTTACAAGGCACTCATGATTAGGCATAATGGCCAATAATTGCCACTGGTGGCGTGTTAACATGTTAACATGTAATCACAAATTTGTATCTTCTCCACTAAGTTATGTAACCAATGTATTGTTATTGTCTATTTATCTATGTGTATTGTACTGATATCTGGAATTATAGATAAGGTTACAATAAAGTTTATTATTATTATTTTTATTTTTGACTTGTTAGCTCATGGGTCAGTTGACCTGATGCAATAAACCTATATATATGTATTTAGGTATTTCATTTTCTCCTTCAGGAAATTTCAAAAACAGCACCAATGCCATTGTAGCACAACTGTACATTTTTTGGAAATGTTTATCCACATGCAGATCCATGCTATGTTCATTTGCTGTAAGACTATCCAACCCTGTTTTTTTTTTCCAATACATGCGATCATTTGGCTGTTGCTATTGGCATGGTCTTGTTGCTAGGCAAATTTACATACACTTTTTGGAATGTTTATTCACTTGTCTATTAAGCCCGGTTATCTTTCCAATATATGCGATAATATGGCTGTTGGTATGGGCATAGTCTTGTTGCTAAGCATATTTGCATACACGTTTTGAATGTTTGTTCACTCATCTAAGAATCCCTGTTATCTTTGTGAAATACACCATCTTTTTCATGGTTGATTGGGATATTTGCATACATTTTTTGAACGTTTACTCACGTACCAGATGATGTTATTTTAGCAGAGTATACAATTCCAGTCCGCTTATAGAAAATACCACAGCACCGAAACAGCGTTACTCAAAGTCCATGATGATATCTGCACTTCACTTGATGCCGGCAAGAGTGTTCTGCTTGTCCTCCTCGATCTATCGGCGGCCTTTGACACTATCGACCATGATATCTTACTATCACGATTATCTGACATCGGCATCAAAGATACCCCCCTGAACTGGTTTGCATCATACCTCTCCAATCGTCAGCAATCTGTTCTAGTTAAGGATACTGTCTCTACCCCAACTCTTCTTCAATCAGGTGTTCCACAGGGATCGGTACTTGGTCCTCTACTCTTTTGCATTTACAACTCCCCACTTGGTCAGTTAATTCGGCAGCATAATCTTAACTTCCACCTATACGCAGATGACAGTCAACTCTACAATGCTCTTACTCCATCAGACATCTCTCTATCGATTAGAAACATGGAAGCTGCTGCTAATGACATCAAGACGTGGATGACCTCAAAGTCCAACTATTGATAACATCCATATTGGCGAAAGTACAATTCAACCAGCCGAAACAGCTCGTAATATTGGTGTAACTTTCGATTCTCATCACACGTTAAAAAAGCACATATCCACAACATGTCAATCAATCTGCCATTATCTCAGGAAAATTGGCTATATCCGTCCCTACCTCTCCAAATCTACTTGTCAGAAACTCGTCCAGGCATTAATATCAAGCAAACTTGACAATGGTAATGCCCTACTCTATGGCTTACCCAACGATCATATCAAACCACTCCAACATGTTCAAAACGCTGCAGCAAAAATCATCATGCGAGCCAGGAAATATGATCATGTAACACCACTCCTAAAGGAACTACACTGACTACCAGTTCAGGACAGAATAAAGTTCAAACTTTTGCTCATGACATACAAGTCCCTCAATGGACTCGCTCCAAGATACTTATCAGACCTTCTTCACTGGAAAACAGCTACGAGAACACTGCGATCAACAAATAAACATCTCCTATATGTACCTAAGTACAAGCTGGAATCTTATGGAGGAAGATCGTTTTCTTCTGCTGCGCCTCGTCTGTGGAATGAATTACCAATTGAAATTCGCGAACAAGTTACAATTTAAAAAACACTTAAAGACTTACCTGTTTTCTAAAACATTTTGACTGTACAGCGCCTTTGAACTCTTGTCATAGTGGAATTGGCGCTATATAAATTGCATCGATTGATTGATTGATACTGGCATTTGGTTGTTGCGTATGCATCGTCATGGTTGCTAGGGCCAATTGTTTGGCAACATTTTAAACAAAATCTGCAGAATAACACTTCTAGAAACATCTCACCAAATTTCAGTCTCATTGAAGCACTTTTTGAGATATAAGTTTTTGACCCAATTCCACATTTTCACACCTAATTTGCATATCACACATGAGATCATTATATGCTTAATATTTCCTCATCTATACACCCCCAGATGCATCCCCATTAAATTTCAGCCCAATCTGCGAATTAGTTTTGGAATTAAAGATTTTTGACCAAAAAGACTTTTAGCCTTAATTTGCATATCACTGATGGGATCATCATGTCGTTAACACTTCTTAATCTAATCAATATTCATTGTTGTTGTGATACGATCCAATATGGCCACCTAGCAGCCATTTTGTTTGTGAATTTTCCATGTCCAAAGCCATAACTCAGACATGCTTGAACAGATCTCATTCAAAGTTGGTATTAGCACAGTGTTCTATGACATACATGTGCATATCCATTTTCGTCATGATACGATCCGATCCACGTACATTTATGTTAGCTTTCGAAGCTTGGAAATATTACCTCACAGGGTTATCCTCACCCCCAGAGGTCTCTCATGCGTTCAACCAACAATCAGATGCACCAACAACCCTTTTATTGTCATAATGGTATTAAACTCTTCTTAAATATTTTCACCCAATTCTAAATTGAGATGATATTCTCTTTTCAAGATGTGTATCTCAAGCAAAAACTCCAGATCTGCCAGGGGAAAACCCCAAGGACTCCCTCACCCCCAGAGGTCACTCATGCATTCAACCAACAGTCAGTTGCACCAACAACCTTTTTACTGTCATAATGGTATTAAACTTTTCTTAAATATTTTCACCCAATTTTAGTTTGAGATGATATTGTCTTTTCAAGATGTGAAATGTTTGCCTTAATCTTCAAATTTCCCCTACCAATGATACTACCATTAGATGTGCTGACCTTTACTACATGTATATAATGATGCCATTTAACTTTTTAGTCCTCGCCGGATGAAGTCCGGACGGGGACTTATGGATTGGGTTCCGTCTGTCCGTCCGTCCGTCCGTCCGTCCACAGCCGTTTCTTGGAGATGCCTGAACCGATTTTTTTCAAACTTGGTACAGGGGCAACATACTATAGCATACATATGCACGTCAATTTGTTTTATGATACAATCCAATATGGTCGCCTAGCAGCCATTTTGTTTGCGAATTTTCCCTGTCCAAAGCCATAACTCAGACATGCATGAACAGATCTCATTCAAAGTTGCTATTAGGACAGTGTTATATGACATACATGTGCATATTCATTGTTGTCGTGATACGATCCAATATGGCTGCCTGGCAGCCATTTTGTTTGCGAATTTTTCATGTCCAAAGCCATAACTCAGACATGCTTGAACAGATCTCATTCAAAGTTGGTATTAGCACAGTATTCTGTGACATACATGTGCATATCCTTTTTCGTTGTGATACAATCCGATATGGCTGCCTGGCAGCCATTTTTTTGGCGCAGTTTTCATGTCCAAATTTAGCCATAACTCAGACATGCTTGAACAGAGTAGTGATATCAAAAACAACCATATGAGGCCAAACAACATTTATAACCAGGTTTGAAAATGACAACATAAACTGCCAGTTCCGTAAAACCCAATCATAGCGGGGACTATGTCATTTTCAATGACTTGTTAAGAATATATTTCAACCCTTAGAGTAAGTTATAAAGAATAGTTTCTGATACTTGCTGTCTTGTAAAGCATGGATTAAGTTATTGCTTGAAAGGGTCTGAATAGCCTTTGGCGTATAAGAGTAAAAATCCTCCAGGGCTTCTAGAGGGAGGCCTCTCAGACCCCCACATGTTGGTGTTGTCTTGTAAAGCTTGGAAATTATTGTCTGAAAGTGTCTGAATAGTCTCAAAATTGACTTTTCAGAGTAACAAACCTCCAGGGCTTCTAGGGGGAAACCCCCTAGGACCCCAACAAGAAATGTACATATTCCCTTCTCAAGCTTTCCCCCTACCTTTCATTGTCAAGATGCTGTTAAACTCCTTTTGGAATATATTTGCCCTGTGTAGTCAATAATTATAATTATGATAGTGCTATTCCGGGATCTTATAAAATACATTGTATTTGCGAGACATTCAAGTAGTCCACACTGAGTCACAGTTAAAAAATACATGTCATGTGATTATAATATATGGAAGGGAGGATTCTCCTTCATTACTCTGTATTTTTTGGGTGACCCCCTGCAAAAAATAAAAACAAGTTATGTAGCCCCCCCCCCCCCTCGATTTTTTGCGTTCCTCTCAGGACCCTCCCCAAAAAGGCAAACAAAAAACACACACTTAAAGTGCTGTAGTAAGTAACATCCCATTCAAAACAATACAACTTTGATTCATTGAATTGCTTACTGAAGGGGTCAATATCAAATATACATTATGAAAAGGATGGGTGTGAATGATTTCCTTCCGTGAGGAAGGGTATTGGGGTGAAAAGTCTGTGTATGTGTCTGTGTGTCTGTGTGTGTGTGTCTGTATCACCATTTTCTAAAAAACGGCTGGCTTAATTCAAACGAAATTGGTAAACGTGTTCCGTAGGGTAATAGCAAGAATTGATTAGGTTTTGGTAAACATCCCATGAATATTTATGAGAATTTACATAATTGATGGTTTTCGGTAATTAGGCTATATCTCAAGAATGCACGCATCAGATTCATTATAACTTGGTACATAAATTTGTGAGACCTAAACACATCTGTCCTGAAAATATTATCAAGTTAACTTTTAGTTTTAATAAGTTATTGGTGTATTTTCGGTAATTAGACACCATGACCAAACAAAAGAAATTTGTTGTTTCTGGTCAGTTTGCATTGATTTGTTAAAAGTGAAAGTCTTCCATGACAGAAGTCGTTCAATGTAATGGTTGTGTCTGCATTTGTATTTGTATGGTACTAATGGCGAAAGCTGTGACTGCATTTGTATGGTACTATTGGGGAAAACTGTGTCTGTATATTAGTATGTATGGTACCACTGGGGAAAGCTGTATGTGGCTGCCTTTGTATGGTACTACTGGGATAGTAAGCTGTGTCTGCATTTGTGTGGTTCTATTGGGGAAAGCTGTGTCTGTATTTGTATTTGTATGGTACTATTAGGGAAAGCTCTGTCTGTATTTGTATGGTACTATTAGGGAAAGCTGTGTCTGTATTTGTATGATACTATTAGGGAAAGCTGTGTCTGTATTTGTATGGTATTATTAGGGAAAGCTGTGTCTGTATTTGTATGGTACTATTAGGGAAAGCTTTGTCTGTATTTGTATGGTATTATTAGGGAAAGCTGTGTCTGTATTTGTATGGTACTATTAGGGAAAGCTGTGTCTGTATTTGTATGGTACTATTAGGGAAAGCTGTGTCTACATGTATTTGTATGGTACTATTAGGGAAAGCTGTGTCTGTATTTGTATGGTACTATTAGGGAAAGCTGTGTCTACATGTATTTGTATGGTATTATTAGGGAAAGCTGTGTCTGTATTTGTATGGTACTATTAGGGAAAGCTGTGTCTACATGTATTTGTATGGTACTATTAGGGAAAGCTGTGTCTGTATTTGTATGGTACTATTAGGGAAAGCTGTGTCTACATGTATTTGTATGGTACTATTGGGGAAAGCTGTGTCTGTATTTGTATGGTACTATTAGGGAAAGCTGTGTCTGTATTTGTGTGGTACTATTAGGGAAAGCTGTGTCTGTATTTGTATGGTACTATTAGGGATAGCTGTGTCTGTATTTGTGTGGTACTATTAGGGAAAGCTGTGTCTGTATTTGTATGGTACTATTAGGGAAAGCTGTGTCTGTATTTGTATGGTACTATTAGGGAAAGCTGTGTCTGTATTTGTATGGTACTATTGGGGATAGCTGTGTCTGTATTTGTATGGTACTATTAGGGAATGCTGTGTCTACATGTATTTGTATGGTACTATTGGGGAAAGCTGTGTCTGTATTTTGTATGGTACTATTAGGGAAAGCTGTGTCTGTATTTGTGTGGTACTATTGGGGATAGCTGTGTCTGTATTTGTATGGTACTATTAGGGAAAGCTGTGTCTACATGTATTTGTATGGTACTATTGGGGAAAGCTGTGTCTGTATTTTGTATGGTACTATTAGGGAAAGCTGTGTCTGTATTTGTATGGTACTATTAGGGAAAGCTGTGTCTGTATTTGTATGGCCATGGTACTATTGGTTGAAGCTGTGTCTGTATTTGTATGGTACTATTAGGGAAAGCTGTGTCTGTATTTGTATGGTACTATTAGGGAAAGCTGTGTCTGTATTTGTATGGTACTATTAGGGAAAGCTGTGTCTGTATTTGTATGATACTATTGGGAAAAGCTGTGTCTGTATTTGTATGGTACTATTAGGGAAAGCTGTGTCTGTATTTGTATGGTACTATTGGGGAAAGCTGTGTCTGTATTTGTGTGGTACTATTGGGGAAAGCTGTGTCTGTATTTGTATGGTACTATTGGGGATAGCTGTGTCTGTATTTGTGTGGTACTATTAGGGAAAGCTATGTCTGTATTTGTGTGGTTCTATTGGGGAAAGCTGTGTCTGTATTTGTGTGGTTCTATTGGGGAAAGCTGTGTCTGTATTTGTATGGTACTATTAGGGATAGCTGTATCTGTATTTGTGTGGTACTATTAGGGAAAGCTGTGTCTGTATTTGTATGGTACTATTAGGGAAAGCTGTGTCTGTATTTGTATGGTATTATTAGGGATAGCTGTATCTGTATTTGTGTGGTACTATTAGGGAAAGCTGTGTCTGTATTTGTATGGTACTATTAGGGAAAGCTGTGTCTGTATTTGTATGGTACTATTAGGGAAAGCTGTGTCTGTATTTGTATGGTACTATTAGGGAAAGCTGTGTCTGTATTTGTATGGTACTATTAGGGAAAGCTGTGTCTGTATTTGTATGGTACTATTGGGGAAAGCTGTGTCTGTATTTGTATGGTACTATTAGGGAAAGCTGTGTCTGTATTTGTATGGTACTATTAGGGAAAGCTATGTCTGTATTTGTGTGGTACTATTGGGGAAAGCTGTGTCTGTATTTGTATGGTACTATTAGGGAAAGCTGTGTCTGTATTTGTATGGTACTATTAGGGAAAGCTGTGTCTGTATTTGTGTGGTACTATTAGGGAAAGCTGTGTCTGTATTTGTATGGTACTATTGGGGAAAGCTGTGTCTGTATTTGTGTGGTACTATTAGGGATAGCTGTGTCTGTATTTGTATGGTACTATTAGGGAAAGCTGTGTCTGTATTTGTGTGGTACTATTAGGTAAAGCTGTGTCTGTATTTGTATGGTACTATTAGGGATAGCTGTGTCTGTATTTGTATGGTACTATTAGGGAAAGCTGTGTCTGTATTTGTATGGTACTATTAGGGAAAGCTGTGTCTGTTTTTGTATGGTACTATTAGGGATAGCTGTGTCTACATGTGTTTGTATGGTACTATTGGGGATAGCTATGTCTGTATTTGTATGGTACTATTAGGGAAAGCTGTGTCTGTATTTGTATGGTACTATAATAGGGATAGCTGTGTCTGTATTTGTATGGTACTATTAGGGAAAGCTGTGTCTGTATTTGTATGGTACGTACTATTAGGGAAAGCTGTGTCTGTATTTGTATGGTACTATTAGGGAAAGCTGTGTCTGTTTTTGTATGGTACTATTAGGGATAGCTGTGTCTACATGTGTTTGTATGGTACTATTGGGGATAGCTATGTCTGTATTTGTATGGTACTATTAGGGAAAGCTGTGTCTGTATTTGTATGGTACTATAATAGGGATAGCTGTGTCTGTATTTGTATGGTACTATTAGGGAAAGCTGTGTCTGTATTTGTATGGTACGTACTATTAGGGAAAGCTGTGTCTGTATTTGTATGGTACTATTAGGGAAAGCTGTGTCTGTATTTGTATGGTACTATTACGGAAAGCTGTGTCTACATGTATTTGTATGGTACTATTGGGGAAAGCTGTGTCTACATGTATTTGTATGGTACTATTAGGGAAAGCTGTGTCTGTATTTGTATGGTTCTATAATAGGGAAAGCTGTGTCTGTATTTGTGTGGTACTATTAGGGAAAGCTGTGTCTGTATTTGTATGGTACTATTAGGGATAGCTGTGTCTGTATTTGTATGGTACTATTAGGGATAGCTGTGTCTGTATTTGTATGGTACTATTAGGGATAGCTGTGTCTGTATTTGTATGGTACTATTAGGGAAAGCTGTGTCTACATGTATTTGTATGGTACTATTGGGGAAAGCTGTGTCTGTGTTTGTATGGTAGTATTAGGGAAAGCTGTGTCTGTATTTGTATGGTACTATTAGGGATAGCTGTGTCTGTATTTTGTACATACTATTAGGGAAAGCTGTGTCTGTATTTGTGTGGTACTATTGGGGATAGCTGTGTCTGTATTTGTATGGTACTATTGGGGAAAGCTGTGTCTACATGTATTTGTATGGTACTATTGGGGAAAGCTGTGTCTGTATTTTGTATGGTACTATTAGGGAAAGCTGTGTCTGTATTTGTATGGTACTATTAGGGAAAGCTGTGTCTGTATTTTGTGTGGTACTATTAGGGAAAGCTGTGTCTACATGTATTTGTATGGTACTATTGGGGAAAGCTGTGTCTGTATTTGTATGGTACTATTGGGGAAAGCTGTGTCTGTATTTGTATTGTTCTATAATAGGGAAAGCTGTGTCTGTATTTGTGTGGTTCTATTGGGGAAAGCTGTGTCTGTATTTGTATGGTACTATTAGGGAAAGCTGTGTGTGTATTTTGTATGGTACTATTAGGGAAAGCTGTGTCTGTATTTGTGTGGTACTATTAGGGAAAGCTGTGTCTGTATTTGTGTGGTACTGTTAGGGAAAGCTGTGTCTGTATTTGTATGGTACTATTGGGGACAGCTGTGTCTACATGTATTTGTATGGTACTATTGGGGAAAGCTGTGTCTGTATTTGTGTGGTACTATTAGGGAAAGCTGTGTCTGTATTTATATGGTACTATTAGGGAAAGCTGTGTCTGTATTTGTATGGTACTATTAGGGATAGCTGTGTCTGTATTTGTATGGTACTATTGGGGAAAGCTGTGTCTACATGTATTTGTATGGTACTATTAGGGATAGCTGTGTCTGTATTTGTATGGTACTATTGGGGAAAGCTGTGTCTGTATTTGTATGGTACTATTAGGGAAAGCTGTGTGTGTATTTTGTATGGTACTATTAGGGAAAGCTGTGTCTGTATTTGTGTGGTACTATTAGGGAAAGCTGTGTCTGTATTTGTGTGGTACTGTTAGGGAAAGCTGTGTCTGTATTTGTATGGTACTATTGGGGACAGCTGTGTCTACATGTATTTGTATGGTACTATTGGGGAAAGCTGTGTCTGTATTTGTGTGGTACTATTAGGGAAAGCTGTGTCTGTATTTGTATGGTACTATTAGGGAAAGCTCTGTCTGTATTTGTATGGTACTATTAGGGATAGCTGTGTCTGTATTTGTATGATACTATTAGGGAAAGCTGTGTCTGTATTTGTATGATACTATCGGGGAAAGCTGTGTCTGTATTTGTATGGTACTATTGGGGAAAGCTGTGTCTGTATTTGTATGGTACTATTGGGGAAAGCTCTGTCTGTATTTGTATGGTACTATTGGGGAAAGCTGTGTCTGTATTTGTATGATACTATTAGGGAAAGCTGTGTCTGTATTTGTATGATACTATTGGGGAAAGCTGTGTCTGTATTTGTATGGTACTATTGGGGAAAGCTGTGTCTGTATTTGTATGGTACTATTAGGGAAAGCTGTGTCTGTATTTGTATGGTACTATTAGGGAAAGCTGTGTCTGTATTTGTATGGTACTATTAGGGAAAGCTGTGTCTGTATTTGTATGATACTATTAGGGAAAGCTGTGTCTGTATTTGTATGATACTATTAGGGAAAGCTGTGTCTGTATTTGTATGATACTATTGGGGAAAGCTGTGTCTGTATTTGTATGGTACTATTGGGGAAAGCTGTGTCTGTATTTGTATGGTACTATTAGGGAAAGCTGTGTCTGTATTTGTATGGTACTATTAGGGAAAGCTGTGTCTGTATTTGTATGGTACTATTAGGGAAAGCTGTGTCTGTATTTGTATGGTACTATTAGGGAAAGCTGTGTCTGTATTTGTGTGGTTCTATTGGGGAAAGCTGTGTCTGTATTTGTATTTGTATGGTACTATTAGGGAAAGCTGTGTCTGTATTTGTATGGTACTATTAGGGAAAGCTGTGTCTGTATTTGTATGGTACTATTAGGGAAAGCTGTGTCTGTATTTGTATGGTACTATTGGGGAAAGCTGTGTCTGTATTTGTATGGTATTATTAGGGAAAGCTGTGTCTGCATTTGTGTGGTTCTATTGGGGAAAGCTGTGTCTGTATTTGTATGGTACTATTGGGGAAAGCTGTGTCTGTATTTTGTATGGTACTATTAGGGAAAGCTGTGTCTGTATTTGTATGGTACTATTAAGGAAAGCTGTGTCTGTATTTGTATGGTACTATTGGGGATAGCTGTGTCTGTATTTGTATGGTACTACTGGGGAAAGCTGTGTCTGTATTTGTATGGTACTATTAGGGAAAGCTGTGTCTGTATTTGTATGGTACTATTAGGGAAAGCTATGTCTGTATTTGTATGGTACTATTAGGGAAAGCTGTGTCTGTATTTGTATGGTACTATTGGGGAAAGCTATGTCTGTATTTGTATGGTACTATTGGGGAAAGCTGTGTCTGTATTTGTGTGGTTCTATTGGGGAAAGCTGTGTCTGCATTTGTGTGGTTCTATTGGGGAAAGCTGTGTCTGTATTTGTATGGTACTATTAGGGAAAGCTGTGTCTGTATTTGTATGGTACTATTAGGGAAAGCTATGTCTGTATTTGTATGGTACTATTAGGGAGAGCTGTGTCTGTATTTGTATGGTACTATTGGGGAAAGCTTAGTCTGTATTTGTATGGTACTATTGGGGAAAGCTGTGTCTGTATTTGTGTGGTTCTATTGGGGAAAGCTGTGTCTGTATTTGTATGGTACTATTAGGGAAAGCTGTGTCTGTATTTGTGTGGTTCTATTGGGGAAAGCTGTGTCTGTATTTGTATGGTACTATTAGGGAAAGCTGTGTCTGTATTTGTATGGTACTATTAGGGAAAGCTGTGTCTGTATTTGTATGGTACTATTGGGGAAAGCTGTGTCTGTATTTGTGTGGTTCTATTGGGGAAAGCTGTGTCTGTATTTGTATGGTACTATTAGGGAAAGCTGTGTCTGTATTTGTGTGGTTCTATTGGGGAAAGCTGTGTCTGTATTTGTGTGGTTCTATTGGGGAAAGCTGTGTCTGTATTTGTATGGTACTATTAGGGAAAGCTGTGTCTGTATTTGTGTGGTTCTATTGGGGAAAGCTGTGTCTGTATTTGTGTGGTTCTATTGGGGAAAGCTGTGTCTGTATTTGTATGGTACTATTAGGGAAAGCTGTGTCTGTATTTGTGTGGTTCTATTGGGGAAAGCTGTGTCTGTATTTGTGTGGTTCTATTGGGGAAAGCTGTGTCTGTATTTGTATGGTACTATTAGGGAAAGCTGTGTCTGTATTTGTGTGGTTCTATTGGGGAAAGCTGTGTCTGTATTTGTATGGTACTATTAGGGAAAGCTGTGTCTGTATTTGTATGGTACTATTAGGGAAAGCTGTGTCTGTATTTGTATGGTACTATTAGGGAAAGCTGTGTCTGTATTTGTATGGTACTATTAGGGAAAGCTGTGTCTGTATTTGTATGGTACTATTGGGGAAAGCTGTGTCTGTATTTGTATGGTACTATTAGGGAAAGCTGTGTCTGTATTTGTATGGTTCTATTGGGTATAGCTCTTAGTACTAATATTATATGGATATTGTTCATTTCTGTGTTATGTCTGGATATTTATCCTTAGTATCAATCCTCTGAAATCTAACCCCTTTAAAAAAACTTGGTTTTTTTTGTTTGTTTGTTTGTTTGTTTGTTTGTTTTTTGTTTGTTTTTTGGGGTTTTTTTTTTGGGGGGGATTGCTTTGAAATAATCATTCTTTGGTCACAATACTCAGTTTGTGATAGTTTGAGGAGGTGTAGAAGAAGTAGATGAAGACAATTATATGTGATGTAGACGAACACAATATACAGACTACATTATATGAATTCAATTGCATTTTTGAAAGACTCAATTTATGCCTAGTTATGATGTCCTCCAGGGGTGCTATGTACAGACTAAACAGCACAGGTCCAAGGACAGAACCCTTGGGGACACCACAATCAATCGACTGTTTCCGACACCACCGACCCAACACATACTCTCAATGTCCTACCCCTAAGATATGGACTAATCCACTCTAATCATAGACCCTAGAGGGTCTATGGTAAACCACAGACAAATAACACACAGTGGGTAAACATAGTTGTATCTAGTGCACAACACTATAAAGGCGATTATATTCGTATTGATTCGTAATTATTGTTTCATTAGGTTCAGAACGTGTACTGGTACAATATTTTGACTTCCCCATCCCAACCCTGCACTCCTAACCCTACCTGCATGTATATTTTCCATTTGAAACAAAGACATGTATGTCTTTGAAATCTTGCAGTATTAACTTAATAAAGAATTGCTGTACATATATAAAACGGTTTCAAACACTTCTTATTTCACCTTCCTTAAATTGACAAGCTTAAGTGGGATTGTCACTTACTAGCAGTACAAAAACAGTGCCAATATAGTTCAATTACTAGTAATACCGATAATAAACTTCACTTACTAGCAGTACAAAATAAACTTCACTTACTAACAGTGCCAATATAGTTCACTTACTAGTAATACCGATAATAAACTTCACTTACTAGCAGTACAAAATAAACTTCACTTACTAACAGTGCCAATATAGTTCAATTACTAGTAAAATCAATATAGTTCACTTTATGGTAATACCAGCATACTTCACTTACTATATAGTTCACTTATTAGTAATACCAATAAACTTCACTTACTAGTAGTAACAATATACTTCACTTACTAGTAGTAGTACGAATATACTTCACTTACTAGTAGTACCGATAAACTTCACTTACTAATAGTACCGATAAACTTCACTTACTAGTAGTACCAATAAACTTCACTTACTAGTAGAACCGATAAACTTCACTTACTAGTAGTACAGATAAACTTCACTTACTAATAGTACCGATCAACTTCACATACTAATAGTACCAATAAACTTCACTTACTAGTAGTACCGATAAACTTCACATACTAGTAGTACTAATAAACTTCACTTACTGATAGTACTGACAAACTTCACTTACTAGTAGAACCGATAAACTTCACTTACTGATAGTACCGATAAACTTCACTTACTAGTAGTACCGATAAACTTCACTTACTAATAGTACCGATAAACTTCACATACTAGTAGTACTAATAAACTTCACATACTAGTAGTACCAATAAACATCCTTACTAGTAGTACAGATAAACTTCACTTACTAATAGTACCAATAAACTTCACTTACTAGTAGAACCAATATACTTCACTTACTAGTAGTACCGATATACTTCAATTACTAATAGTACCAATAAACTTCACTTACTAGTAGTACTAATCAACTTCACTTACTAATAAACTTCACTTACTAGTACTACCGATAAACTTCACTTACTAATAGTACCGATAAACTTCACTTACTAGTAGAACCGATAAACTTCACTTACTAGTAGTACAGATAAACTTCACTTACTAATAGTACCGATAAACTTCACTCACTAGTAGTACCAATAAACTTCACTTACTAGTAGAACCGATAAACTTCACTTACTAGTAGTACAGATAAACTTCACTTACTAATAGTACCGATCAACGTCACTTACTAATAGTACCAATGAACTTCACTTACTAATAGTACCGATAAACATCACTTACTAATAATACCAATAAACTTCACTTACCAATAGTACCGATAAACTTCACTTACTAGTAGAACCGATAAACTTCACTTACTAGTAGTACTAATAAACTTCACTTACTGATAGTACTGACAAACTTCACTTACTAATAGTACCAATAAACTTCACTTACTAATAGTACCGATAAACTTCACTTACTAATAATACCAATAAACTTCACTTACCAATAGTACCGATAAACTTCACTTACTAGTAGTACTAATAAACTTCACTTACTGATAGTACTGACAAACTTCACTTACTGATAGTACCGATAAACTTCACTTACTAGTAGAACCGATAAACTTCACTTACTAGTAGTACCGATAAACTTCACATACTAGTAGTACTAATAAACTTCACTTACTGATAGTACTGACAAACTTCACTTACTAGTAGAACCGATAAACTTCACTTACTGATAGTACCGATAAACTTCACTTACTAGTAGTACCGATAAACTTCACTTACTAATAATACCGATAAACTTCACATACTAGTAGTACTAATAAACTTCACATACTAGTAGTACCAATAAACATCCTTACTAGTAGTACAGATAAACTTCACTTACTAATAGTACCAATAAACTTCACTTACTAAAAGTACCAATGAACTTCACTTACTAGTAGAACCGATAATCTTCACTTACTAGTAGTACCGATAAACTTCACTTACTAGTAGTACCAATAAACATCCTTACTAATAGTACAGATAAACTTCACTTACTAAAAATACCGATCAACTTCACTTACTAATAGTACAAATAAACTTCACTTACTAATAGTACCAATAAACTTCACTTACTAATAGTACTGATCAACTTCACTTACTAATAATACCAATAAACTTCACTTACTAGTAGAACCAATATACTTCACTTACCAATAGTACCAATAAACTTCATTTACTAGTAGTACCGATAAACTTCATTTACTAGTAGTACTAATAAACTTCATTTACTAGTAGTACTAATAAACTTCACTTACTAATAATACCAATAAACTTCACTTACCAATAGTACCAATGAACTTCACTTACTAATAGTACTGATAAACTTCACTTACTAATAGTACCAATAAACTTCACTTACTAATAGTACCAATAAACTTCACTTACTAGTAGTACTAATCAACTTCACTTACTAATAATACCAATAAACTTCATACTAATAGTACAAATGAACTTCACTTACTAATAGTACCGATAAACTTCACTTACTAATAGTACCAATAAACTTCACTTCAATCAATTGGTCTTTCGGGTAAAATGTTTAATATCATCAAGTCCATGTACGATGATGTTAAGTCATGTGTTAAATTGGATAGGGGGATTTCAGAGTATTTCAATTGTGGTATCGGAGTTAGACAAGGAAGCGTACTAAGCCCTGTACTTTTTTCTCTTTTCATCGATGAACTTTACCAAATAATTACAAAAGCAGGATTTAAGGGGGTGCAGCTTACACAAGACATGTTTGATTTATTTGTCCTGCTTTATGCAGATGATGTTGTGATATTTGCTGACACAGTTGTGGGTTTGCAGCGTTTGATTAACTGTCTGGGCCAATTCTGTGACAAGTGGAAACTTAAAGCAAACTTTAAGAAAACAAAGGTGGTAACATTTCGAAAGGGAAGTCATAGTTCAAGGAACGAAAAATGGCATTTAAATGGTACGAGTATCGAGGTGGTTAGCTACTATAACTATTTAGGACTGTTGTTATCATGTAGAAATAAGTGGTCTAAGGCAGTTAGTAATCTAGCTGATCAGGCCCGTAAAGCAATGTTTTCTATATTTAGTTTTGAGCATAAAGTTGGCGTTATAACCCATGAGGTTTATTTTAAATTGTTTGATAGTCTAATCTTGCCTATTCTTTTGTATGGTTCTGACCTTTGGGGATTTCAGCAGTTTATGCAAATTGAAATGGTACAACTTAAATATTGTAAACATTTTTTTGGAGTGCGACAAAACACTACAAATGAAGCGGTACTTGGGGATTGTGGCAGAACGCCAATTTTTGTAAAATCATTGACGAGATGTATAAAGTACTGGCTACGTCTTACTGAACTCCCCGATAACAGAGTTGCCAAACATGCTTATAAATTGATGCTGAAAATTGACGAAAGTGGTCACACGTCTTGGGCAACAGAAGTAAAAAATATTTTGCAATACTACGGTTTTGGTATAGTTTGGGTGTCACAGGGAGTGGGAGACACTATTTCTTTCGTAACGGAGTTCAGTCAGCGCGTATCCGATATTTATAAGCAAAATTGGTTTTCTGATGTTTGCTCCAAGGAGTCTTTAAATACATACTGTAATTTCAAGAGCGTATTAGAACCAGAAAAATATTTGTTGCAGCTTTCAGATGTAAGATACAGACATGCATTAGCGAGGATTCGATGTGGGAGTCATAAGTTACGTATACAGGAATACTAGTAGTACCAATAAACTTCATTTACTAATAGTACTGATCAACTTCACTTACTAGTAGTACTAATAAACTTCACTTACTAATAGTACCAATAAACTTCACTTACTGTAAAATATTCTGGCCCTAGCAACAATGATCATGCCCCTGGCAACAACCAAACGGCAAATAACAACATCAGCAGGTTGGCAAGTGAATAAATACTCAAAAAATGTATGCAAATCTCCTTAGCAACCATGACCACATCCATAGCAACAGCCAAACGGTGGTGTTTTTCACAAAAATAACGAATTTTAAACAAGTGAACAATTTTTTAAAAAAATGTATGCAAATGAACCTAGCAACAAGACCATGCCCATAGCAACAGCCAAATGCATATCGCAAAGATAACAACTGTGATTAATATACATTTGAATAAACGTTCAAGAAACGTGTGTAATTGTGCCTAGCAACAGGACCACACCCATAGCATCATCCAAACAATCTGGTATATTGCAAAGATAACAGTATATATTAAGACAATTGAATAACACTCAAGAAATGTATGTAAATGTGCCTAGAAACTAGACCACACCCATAACAACAGCCAAATGATCACTGAAAGGTAACAACAGGGATTAATAGACAAGTAAATAAACATTCAAAAACAATGCCACTATATTTCATACAATGCAATCTAATACATCACACTACCATGACTTGTGGCAATTCTCTGAAAACAGCCATTGCGGGAGTGAGTCATCTCTGATGACTGCTTGTTTTAAATTGATTTGAGGACAAAATTCATGGAAAGAGAGGAGAATGTCGTATTTTTTAGTTTTTATTCATACGGCTTGGGAAAAGCCTTTAGAGAAGCAGAACAATGTCATGAATCTATTATTTCCACTTCAGCTGGTGAAACTATTTCCGACAATGTGTCTATTTCAAGTGTAGTGACTGGCGTATATTGTTAAGACTAGACACACTATGTATTTTTATGATGTAGATTGCCCGCATATTGCAGTAGTGACGCTACGTATGCTATATTGTTTAAATGTAATTAGAACAAAAGATTCAAATAAGTTTATATGTTGCAGTTTATGTAATTATGATTTGTACTGGAGATAGTGCTAGCCACGGATGGACAGGGCTCTGCCTCGTCCGATCTCAGTGCTATTTAACTACAGAAATAAAGTCGCATTGTTATGCTCAATATTTGGTCTCCAAGGTGATTCTATACATTTACTATACATCCCACTATTTGATATACTAGTACTACCGATGAACTTCACTTACTAACAGTACCGATCAAATTCACTTACTAATAGTACCGATAAAATTCACTGACTAATAGTACTAATAAACTTCACTTACTAGTACTACCGATAAACTTCACTTACTAGTAGTACTAATAAACTTCACTTACTAGTACTACCGATAAACTTCACTTACTAGTAGTACTAATAAACTTCACTTAATAGTACTACCGATAAACTTCACTTACTAATAGTACCGATAAACTTCATTTACTAGTAGTACTAAAAACTTCATTTACTAGTACTAACGATAAACTTCACTTACTAGTAGTACTGATAAACATCACTTACTAGTAGAACCGATAAACTTCACTTACTAGTAGTACTAGTAAACTTCACTAACTAGTAGTACAAATAAATTTCACTTACTAGTAGTACTAATAAACTTCACTTACTAGTAGAACCGATATACTTCACTTACTAGTAGTACTAATAACCTACTTACTAGTAGTACTAATAAACTTCATTTACTAGTAGTACTAATAAACTTCATTTACTAGTGGTACTAATAAACTTCACTTACTAGTAGTACTAATAAACTTCCTTTACTAGTAGTACTAATAAACTTCATTTACTAGTAGTACTAATAAACTTCATTTACTAGTAGTACTAATAAACTTCATTTACTAGTGGTACTAATAAACTTCACTTACTAGTAGTACTAATAAACTTCCTTTACTAGTAGTACTAATAAACTTCACTTACAAGTACTACCGATAAACTTCACTTACTAGTAGTACTAATAAACTTCACTTAATAGTACTACCGATAAACTTCACTTACTAATAGTACCGATAAACTTCACTTACTAATAGTACCGATAAACTTCATTTACTAGTAGTACTAAAAACTTCATTTACTAGTACTAACGATAAACTTCACTTACTAGTAGAACCGATAAACTTCACTTACTAGTAGTACTAATAAACTTCATTTACTAGTAGTACTAACGATAAACTTCACTTACTAGTAGTACTAGTAAACCTCACTTACTAGTAGTACTAGTAAACTTCACTTACTAGTACTACCGATAAACTTCACTTACTAATAGTACCGATAAACTTCATTTACTAGTAGTACTAATAAACTTCATTTACTAGTAGAACCGATAAACTTCACTTACTAGTAGTACTAGTAAACTTCACTTACTAGTAGTACTAGTAAACTTCATTTACTAGTAGTACTAACGATAAACTTCACTTACTAGTAGAACCGATATATTTCACTTACTAGTAGTACTAATAATCTACACTTACTAGTAGTACTAATAAACTTCATTTACTAGTAGTACTAATAAACTTCACTTACTAGTAGTACTAATAAACTTCATTTACTAGTGGTACTAATAAACTTCACTTACTAGTAGTACTAATAAACTTCCTTTACTAGTAGTACTAATAAACTTCACTTACAAGTACTACCGATAAACTTCACTTACTAGTAGTACCAATAAACTTCACTTACTAGTAGTACTAATAAACTTCATTTACTAGTGGTACTAATAAACTTCACTTACTAGTAGTACTAATAAACTTCCTTTACTAGTAGTACTAATAAACTTCACTTACAAGTACTACCGATAAACTTCACTTACTAGTAGAACCAATAAACTTCACTTACTAGTAGTACTAGTAAACTTCACTTACTAGTAGTACTAGTAAACTTCACTTACTAGTACTACCGATAAACTTCACTTACTAATAGTACCGATAAACTTCACTTACTAGTAGTACTAATAAACTTCATTTACTAGTAGTACTAACGATAAACTTCACTTACTAGTAGAACCGATATATTTCACTTACTAGTAGTACTAATAATCTACACTTACTAGTAGTACTAATAAACTTCATTTACTAGTGGTACTAATAAACTTCACTTACTAGTAGTACTAATAAACTTCATTTACTAGTAGTACTAAAAACTTCACTTACTAGTACTACCGATAAACTTCACTTACTAATAGTACCGATAAACTTCATTTACTAGTAGTACTAATAAACTTCATTTACTAGTACTAACGATAAACTTCACTTACTAGTAGAACCGATAAACTTCACTTACTAGTAGTACTAATAAACTTCATTTACTAGTAGTACTAACGATAAACTTCACTTACTAGTAGTACTAGTAAACTTCACTTACTAGTAGTACTAGTAAACTTCACTTACTAGTACTACCGATAAACTTCACTTACTAATAGTACCGATAAACTTCACTTACTAATAGTACCGATAAACTTCACTTACTAATAGTACTACCGATAAACTTCACTTACTAATAGTACCGATAAACTTCACTTACTAGTAGTACTAGTAAACTTCACTTACTAGTACTACCGATAAACTTCACTTACTAATAGTACCGATAAACTTCACTTACTAATAGTACCGATAAACTTCACTTACTAGTACTACCGATAAACTTCACTTACTAATAGTACCGATAAACTTCACTTACCAATAGTACCGATAAACTTCACTTACTAATAGTACCGATAAACTTCACTTACTAGTAGTACTAATAAACTTCATTTACTAGTAGTACTAACGATAAACTTCACTTACTAGTAGAACCGATATATTTCACTTACTAGTAGTACTAATAATCTACACTTACTAGTAGTACTAATAAACTTCATTTACTAGTAGTACTAATAAACTTCACTTACTAGTAGTACTAATAAACTTCATTTACTAGTAGAACCGATAACCTTCACTTACTAGTAGTACTAATAAACTTCATTTACTAGTAGTACTAATAAACTTCATTTACTAGTAGTACTAATAAACTTCACTTACCAATAGTACCAATAAACTTCACTTACTAGTAGAACCGATAAACTTCACTTACTAGTAGTACTAATAAACTTCATTTACTAGTAGTACTAATAAACTTCACTTACCAATAGTACCAATAAACTTCACTTACTAGTAGTACTAATAAACTTCACTTACTAGTAGTACTAATAAACTTCATTTACTAGTAGTACTAATAAACTTCACTTACCAATAGTACCAATAAACTTCACTTACTAGTAGTACCAATAAACTTCACTTACTAGTAGTACTAATAAACTTCACTTACCAATAGTACCAATAAACTTCACTTACTAGTATAACCGATAAACTTCACTTACTAGAAGTACTAATAAACTTCCTTTACTAGTAGTAGTAATAAACTTCACTTACTAGTAGTACTGATAAACTTCACTTACTAGAAGTACCGATCAGCTTCACTTATTAGTGTGCCACTTACTTGTAGTCCCAATAAATTTGCAAGGTGAGGTTGGGATGAATAATTCTCTCACAATAAGAATGTGATCGTAATGCTGTCTTTTGATTTGATTTTGGACTCGTTTTGTGTGTCACCTAAATTTTAACCTTTCTTTTTGGTTCTCTAGCAGTCGATTACAAATCACATAGGCAATTAGTAAATATAACGTATTACATAGGCAACTGGTAAATATAACGGAATAACGGTAAATCAGTAACAATGTGACAATGGATGCGAAAAGTCGACGTTGCTCAGCCTCAGGCTAAGAATTCCGGATCCATATCATGCAAATAACCATTTTCGTGACTACACTTACGGGTGTCGGCTAAGTTTCTGACCATTTATTGGTCAATACAAGACAACTTCAGAAAAAGTGAGAGCATAGCATAGTTATGGACAGTTTAGCTTCTCTTTAATGAACTAGTAAATGAAGTAGTAAACGTTCAAATTTGTAAGTTCTACAGCTAGGTGTTTCAAAACTAAGACAGAGAGTGACCGGGACAACAATTGATTGAAGTCATTCACGAAATTTATAAGTTAAATCCATAGCAAGGTTTCCCTGTGACCTAAAAATGACATTTATCGATGACGAACAGAGATCTTAGCATAAAACCAAGATGAAGCATCTCAAGTGTCTTTATGTCTATGAAATATTTTATCTTTAAATTCAGAGTGTTTCAAATATTTTCTCTTGAGTTTCTCCATCCATCCAAGGTATTCTTGGAGTAGACTTGATCATTTTGATAAAGCTGTATCTCCGTTGTCGTCTACCGCTTCGTTTCTCTCTCCATGTTGTCCGGACACCAACGATATTTTCCCACCTCCAAGAGATGGCAAAGTTGTCGATAATTTCTTATCCGCGTCTTTCTTGTCTTCCGCCTTGACGTTAGCGTTGTTGCCATGGTTATTGTTCACGTTGCCCTTAACAACGGGGTTGCCACGGTTCTGCTCCGCTATCTGGAGATCAGACGACCACTTTTGTCCTCGAGACGCCGCCAAAACACCAGAATTTCGAAGAGCTATTCTTCTCCTCAAGTCTGTCCAGTGTTCTCTACTGCGCCGAACTGTAATGCAATAAATTGAACACATTGGGCTCATTACTATCACCAATAACGAACGTGTCACTGACTAAAGCTGACAACTTTGGATTGTCTAGATTACTTAACACTGTGGTTTCACGATACAATCAAACGAAATAAATTGATTGATTGATTCAATAACACCTGCGATATATCTATCAGTGTCGCTATAGCTATGCGTTTTGTATTTTAATGTTTATCATCCTAAGAAAAATAATAGCGGATTCCTTTGCCCTTATTTTTTCACTCCAACCTAAATATGACATTCATGCGTTACATAGCCGTTCAAACTTGTTTTATTGCGTTGATCCGCGGCTTCTTTAGTATATTTTGGCAAGGACACTGAAACGTAT
The DNA here is from genome assembly GCF_964340395.1 of Glandiceps talaboti. NCBI lineage: Eukaryota > Metazoa > Hemichordata > Enteropneusta > Spengelidae > Glandiceps > Glandiceps talaboti. The sequence continues at coordinate 28,421,848 of NC_135553.1, forward strand.
CCCCTATTACTAGTTGATCGGTTAAAGTTCAAGCACTTATGTCCCGGCACATTCCAATGCTTGATAACCAAAACCTAGCCGACAGAGAAATACAATAGAGTTTCCGCCCAAAAATTGTACGTAGCGTGTAAAAACACTCTTTGGAAATGGGTGTATATCTTGCTTTAAAGTTAGACTAAGTTTACCGTCTGCTCAAAAAGAAGCACAAATATTTTGATATAAAATGAACAACATACGTATCACTGTAATGGCTGGTCCTTAGACTGAACATGTTGAAACATTCACCTAAGTTGACCGTGTTTAATAGGAATGGAACTTGACCGGTGTAACTATAACATTTTTCAGATTTGAATAGCTATCTTACCTTCGGAATTATCTCTTTTCAATGATATCGTTACTTTTTTCTCTCTTGCTTGTCTGTTGGCGGTCACTGCGTTCTTTATCATTTCGTCTGTAACCAGGATGGTTGGCCTGACGATAGCGTTACAACATTCTAAGTTACAACTATTGGAACACTGTGAGTCCGGTGATTCGCTATCAGCTTTCCTAAGTAGTTGTTTATAACCTGCTCGGTAGGACGTCGCCAATTGTTCTTCGTAAAGCGAATAAAGTTTCTTGAGATCGCGATTTCGTCTCAGCTGGCCGTGCGTCGGTCTTGGCCTAACAGTGGCCACTATGCAAATATCACTGTCATTATCATCGTCATCATCATCGCTCGACCACAAACATCCATCCCCATCGTCACTGATATCAATTTCATCCGAATCTATGAGTTTAGTAATATCGGGTGTACTTCTTGATAACGTTAGCGATTGAAGGCTACCATTAGAATTGTTCTTACGATGCGATTTCTCGATCGAATCATTCACTGAGAAATCAGACTCCGATTCATCCTCGTCACTTTCCGAACCGATCTGACGACGAGCTCGGTTTTCTCTATATCGGATCACATTTGCAGCGTTTGCAGAAATAATCGGGGGAAAGGTCGATTTGGGTTTACATGTATTATCATTAATGTTCCTTTTCTTTAACTTGTCAGTCTTCTGTGCCCAATCTCTTGCACTGAGGAACTCCTTGTCGCGCCTGGTGGTTGACGCACCGCCTTGGTGTACCAGAATACTGGCGCAAACGTCGTGCCCCTGTCGAAGTGCCTGCATAAGAGGTGTCACACCACTGAAATTCGGTTTATCAACTGTCAATGAATACTTTTTAAGGCTATCTACAATTAATTTTACCGTAGCCGCGCTTCCAGACGAAGCTGCGTGAAACACGGCAGTACAACCGTTCATGTCGGATTGGTTTAAATCGAGTTCTAAATCAGCGAACTCCAGTAGCAGTTGCACCATTCTGTCACGCCCGTACAAACAAGCCCACGACAGCGCATTTCGTCCTACTATGTCCGTCTTGCTCACGATCGCTCCATTCTTCAGCAATACACTAGTGACCTTCAATCTATTCTTCAAGTTATCGATAAAACACGCTCGTATTAATGCCGTCTGCCCACACTCATCAGCTTGCTCAGTGCCAACTCCAGATTCTAACAGCAATCGTACCTGTCGTGGTCGTCCCGCAGACACCGCTTTCAGTAAAGCAAGGCTACCGTGGGAACCCGTCGCTGTCTGCAACATCTTGAGTTCGCTAATCGCCGTTAAATAACTCAACTCCAGGGTGTAAGAAATCACAGCTCCAAGATAGTCTCCGAGCTAGCTCTCTATCCTAGGGAAAATGAACGTTTATTTCCTCACGCGACCATGAAATTTAAATGTTTAGTGCGCTAAAAACAATCATAAACGTATAGATTTGATAGGAGATTGAAGTGTAGAGGTGCACGATTAGCCAATACCTGCTGCTTCTCCTAGCGTCACCCGTTTAACTAACAGGTGGCTACTACTGACTGTTCAAGCCACTTGCGTCATCGCAGTATTGATGCACACCTACTGCGTTGCTTATCGCACTCAGTGACGCTAACATTCAATTGCAGAAAGGTCGGTCCACGACCGTGCTATACATGTCGAAAATTTACTTTTGTCGATATTTTCATTGTTTTTCATCATTCTGTGTCTTCAATCTATTCTAAGTGTGTAGAAATAAAATATTGGAAAAATAACTTCGTCAATCGTCAATTGAAATTCAATAAGCTGTACACAATTCCAATTGGCCAAAGAAGTTTACTTCCCTCTACTGATTAAATATCGAAAAAAAAAAGTTTGATCACGTGACTGTTGCGTGAATAATCCATTTCATATCTTGATAGTCTACCCATGGTTATGGTGACTTATAAGCTTAAGATGCTATGTAACCAAACCCATTTCCATGGTAACATTCAGGAATATTAATTATTTGAGAAAAATCTAAACTGAATGCTGATTTCGGAAGAAACGTAACACATGGTGATTCAGAGAAACTGGTATGTGATTTTAATACGGGTTTTTAGGGGATAATTCCTGGTCTTAGTGATGATTTAATTTTTTTCAAAATTTGACTCCCGTCTCTATCCCACCCCTGATGAATACACGCCAAACAATTCCAGTATCTTTATCAGTGATATTTGACAGTAAATTCACGCAGATAACGTTTATCAATTGTTATTTAATCTAACCCGTTTACAGACTGAAACAATTCTTTCCCAGTGTGAGTTCTAATTACCGTAATTGGTTCGTCGAGTCACCTGTTCTATAGGTCATTACTGAACAACAAGCCGACAATGTATTGATTAATGATGCAGACACCCCTTCACACATATTATATGTATCACACAAGTAAGTGTTTACTTTCTAGTACCTGTCCCGGGAATCGTCGTGTTTCGACAAAAATAGCCCTGCCAAGCTCCGATTGGAAATGGCGAAAAATCGATATGTTGGTCAGTCACCTTCCGATCAACAAATTTGAATTGTTTTGTCGTTGAACAAATTACTTACACAATAAACGCAAATTTAAAGCGTGATTCGGTTGATCTGAGTATAGGAAAATATCACAGTTATAAAGAAAAACGGACCAGAGTAAAATAAACTTAAAGTGGTATGTGTGCAGTATCGGGAAGTATAGATAATGCAAAATCGCCTAACCGCCAGACCAGCTTTTGCATCTATCGAAAGGATACTTCGCAATATGGACTTTAGATAAATGATAGGGAGATACCGAGATTAAGTATGTTATATTTAAGATAATGAAAAGTATAAAAAACTGCCAATCGTGAATTCATGCTTCATATTTCGGCGTCCCGACATGAGATTTTCAGCGTAACATACTTGTCACCATACATCTGGTCCCTGAAAACCCACTTGTTCCCATGGTGATGACAACATAACGAATGTTCACGCCTGTTCTCAGTGTCACTCATCTGTCAAGACGAGCAAAAGGTCATTACTAGAAATTCAACAAAGGACGACCTTGTTACCCACTGATTGTCAATGTCTTGAATCACAGTGTCGGTGACAACAACAATCTCATGTTGTTGTCACTCTCTCAGAGTCAAAGCAGGATACGCGAATAACGCAATTAGATGTTATTGTGAAGTGACAACGTTTCTCAAGCTAAATTCATATTCCTGAATGGTACCATGGAGACGGGTTTGGTTAGGTATCACTTATGATTAGGATTATTCACGTGACAGTCACGTGATCAAACTTTTTCCCATCCAATGTCAAAATACATAGTGTATCAATGTCAAAAATCATTGCTAGGTTGAAACCTATTTTGAAGAAAAAGGAAATAAAAAATGTAGTAGCGTACTGGAGTGTACATACCATTGGGCATTGCATGTGCATAATAATAATAATAATTAAATAATTAATATTAACCACCTTACCTGGGGTAGTTTTGTATGCTGAGTTCAAAAAGGGGGTCATTTTACTAACCCCGTTGCCATGGTAACCAAAATCACCATAATATGTGGATGATATTTCCGGAAAAAAAAATTAATGAAAACATTTCCTTGCTTTTGACATGTATGACATGGGGCTATCTGTTGTAACACAAATTGCCTAAAATAGGACAGCTGTTTCCATTTAAACATAGAGTAGAGCAAAAAATGTTGTGTTGGTTAAACACCTACATATCTGGAAAATAACATGATAAATCTAACTATAACATAGTTTATTTGCATATTGACCACCCTTGAGTAGTTTGTTATGCTCAGTTCAAAAATAGTTATCATTTTAGGAACATCTGTTGCCATGGTAACCTAAATCACCATATTATGCATTATTAGGCAAAATTTATGTAAAATTCGAAGAAATATTTTTTTTTTTTACAAATTCCTTACTTTTGGCATATATGCACTAGTTCTATCCATTGTAAGACAGATTATCTAAAATGGAGAGTGGCTTCCATGGAAACAAAATACGCTTACAAATGTCATGTTTTTGTAAAAAGTACATCTGACATACACCTGCAAACGAATGGGTTTGCTATTAAAATACCAAATATTTTGTTACTCCAAGTCCAAATAAAATATGCAACCAGTCACAAACTGAGTGGTCGTAAAAGCTTAACATGTATGTCAGAAGATCTGTGCCGATTACAAGGTTTAATTACGATCCCAAATTTTGAAGGGCCGACCGGGCCGACTTCATTACAACTTGTCACGCGCAAGGAGGGTGCTACGTCAATCTGATTAAAATCCGATGTGGTGAAAGCGTCTAAATGCTTTATTTACCTCTATTTTCATCGTTTTGTGTCGTTTGTTATCGTACCAAGTGATCGCCGCCCTGAAGGCCCTGAAGGCGGCGATCACTCCGAACAAAACAAACGTCACAACATCATGGAAGATAGGCAAAATACGTAATGTACTAGATCAGAAATCAGCTGAGAGGCTTGTACATGCTTTCATAACATCTCGCCTGGATTATTGTAATAGTTTACTTTTCAGCCTTCCTACTTCTGAAATTTACAAACTCCAACTGGTTGAATTGCCCCGAGTTACATAGAAGAGCTGTTGACAATCCGAGGCATCTCGTCGGCCATCGAGGTCCGTGGAATCATAAAAAGGGGGTACATTTTCAGATCACCCTCCGAGAATATGGGTACGATGCCCCATCTCTCTCTCTCTCTCTCTCTCTCTCTCTCTCTCTCTCTCTCTCTCTCTCTCTCTCTCTCTCTCTCTCTCTCTCTCTCTCTCTCTCTCTCTCTCTCTCTCTCTCTCTCTCTCTCGTTTTTACGGTGGTCGAGCGTTTTCAATCTGTTCCCCACACTTATGGAACACTGAGTTTGCCGGCACAACTCAGGGCAGTTCAATCACTAGAACATTTTAAACAATCGTTGAAAACATTTCTTTTTAAGTCATTTTATTATTAAGTATAGTCAGTTCTACTGCCTTTACAATTTCTCCTTTTATTAATGTGTATTGTGAGTTTTTGAATACAGAATTACTTTTGACCAGTGTTTGTATATGTTTAACTGTCTATTTTTTCCAATCAGTTTTTTAATCAAGTATTATTTTTATCAGTGTTTGTATACTTTAAACTGTCTCTTTTTCCATTTTTGTCCCTGTAAATGGTCTGTGAAGCGCATTGAGATTTTTTTAAATGTAATGTGCTATAGAAGAAATAAAGATTATCATTATCATTATGATTATTTCAAGTTTCTTTTCATTGCTTGGTTTGGTAATTTTTCTGTTGATGTGTTCTGACTTTAGTTGTTGTTTTGTGATATCCTCTATAGGAGTTGCAATACCTGATATGTTCATGCAGACATCATCTATATAATCATCTATATTCTTTAGATTGTCTGGAATCGCATGTAAAATGCCTATCCACTTTAGTCTGAAAATGGGGGATAGTTCAGAGAGTGCCAGCTCCCGCCATGGTATAATGGTATAAAGAAAAATTGTGCATTTTTCTTCTAAATTTGGTGGTGCGGGTCCGGCACCCCGGTGTGAGATACGGATTGGCGATGTCGATATACAACCATCTAATGTTGTTCGTAATCTTGGTGTTTCCATGGATTCGGCGGCTACTATGTCTGATCATGTAATTAATATTTGTAAAGCTGCCTCTCATGCTCTGTGGAAAATTGGCAAAATTCGCACTCTTCTTGATCAAAGTTGTACTGAAAAACTAGTTCATGCTTTTATTACATCACGTTTAGATTATTGCAACAGTTTATTATATGGTCTCCCACTTCAACAAATTCGTAAGCTCCAAATTATCCAGAATTCAGCAGCAAGACTTGTCTTTAGAAAGAAAAAAGTTGAGCATATTACCCCAGTTCTTCATTCATTACACTGGCTACCTATTCAGAAGCGCATTGAATTCAAAGTACTCTGTATTGTTTTTAAAGTTCTTAATGGGTGCGGGCCCTCATATCTAGGCGATTTGATTTATTAATGGTTAGATCTACCCGTCGTTCCCTTCGGTCGCAATCCGGTAGCGTGCGTGGTGAATTTGCACCAACCGATAGGGAACACTGCATACTATGGTGATCGGGCCTTCTCTATTTGCGGCCCACGCCTTTGGAATGCCCTGCCACCATGTCTTCGTTCTTCACATACTTTGAACAGTTTTAAATCTGCCTTAAAATATCATCTTTTTAGATCTCATTATCATTAACTTTTAACTTTTTTACATTTCAGTTTTTAAATGTCATTCCGTGTCTTTGTATTTTTATCTTGTTTCATATTATGTTTATACTTGTGTATATGTACATTTTAAATTACTTTTATACTTTTGTTCAGCGCATTGAGATTGTTTTAATGTAATGCGCTCTATAAGAAATAAATATTATTATTATTATTATTATTATCATTATTATTATTATCATTATTATTATTATTATTATTATTATTATTATTATTATTATTATTATTATTATTATTATTTATTAATACCATTTTCCATATACAGATCTGAAATTCTCATTATTCCATGTTCAACAAATTCCGGATAGTAAATTGACATTCCCACTATCTTTACATGTTTGTTGTTCCAAAGTATTTGATTGAATTCTCCATAGAAGTACCAATAATGAAACACACACGATCCTTGTTCGAAACACACACAATCCTGGTCATAAAACCTTAGCATTTGCCGTTTTGTGCAACAATTTACTCTAAAACAGGACACATCAAAAGATGCGTCAGTTCCAGGCGACAAAACAAACACTCCAGTCGAAACCACACCAACTTGTGTCTGCATCAACTCTCATTGACGGAACCCTTGATGTCTTCTGTTTTAGAGTAAATTGTTGCAGAAAACAACCAAGTGCTAAGCTCTTATGACCAGAATTGAGGTGTTCGAAACACACTGAATCCTGGTCATAAGAGGTTGGACAGACCAGAGGTTAGTGTGTCTTAGACACCGCACGAAACTGTAATAGTGTGTAAAGCAGGATGCTTTGAAGAAGTCACCTCCGACTAACGCATCTTTTGATGTGTTCTGTGTTAGAGTAAATTGTAGCATAAAAACGTCAAATGCTAAGCTTTTATGACCAGGATTCAGTGTGTCTCAAACAAGAATTGTGTGTGTCTCAAACAAGAATTGTGTGTGTCTCAAACACCCAAATGCTAAGGTTTTATGACAAAAAGTGTAATTACATTCGAAGATCAAATTTCCTCCCATTTTCTCTAATGCTTTTTTTAAAAAAAATTTTAAAATTTTTTTTTTTACAAATGTTGTCCAGGGGTGAAAATGAGAGATATGGAGTAGTGAAGTCACAGTTTAAGAACTTCTTTATTAGAAGGATACGATGTTGTTTTTTCATTTCATTTTTCATTCACTGGTATGGGTCAGAAACGTAGAGATCCGGCTATTTTGACTGAACCTGGTGCAGTAGAGCGTCTAAATCGATTCTATGCCCGCTTTGATAACACTGATTTTCGAAATGAGCAGAACTACATCAAGGAACAATTAGTAGGGACTGTAGATGAAGAGGATTTCGTGCTACCCGAAGAACATGTTCGTAAAGTGCTCAAAGGAATTAAGGTGAACAAAGCACCAGGTCCAGACAAACTAAGTGGAAATCTCTTAAAACAGTGTAAGGATAGTTTATTTTATATAATCCATTATATATTTGAGCTATCGTTGTCAACATGCACATATCCATCATCTTGGAAGATTGGTGAGATAGTACCTGTTCCAAAGAAAGATCTACCACAGGTTATCAATGACCTTAGACCTGTAACCCTCACATCTATTCTGTCTAAATGTCTTGAACGAGTTGGTTTAGCATTATTAATGCCACATGTAAAGGATAATTTTGATCCTTTGCAATTCGCATACATACTTGGACGTTCAACTGATGACGCAATTTGTACTTTAATACATCGTCTTACTAAGCATCTAGACGCCAAGTCATCGAATACAGCTAGAGTTCTATTTATCGATTATTCCTCAGCATTCAACACTATTCAGCCACATCTAATGCTTAATAAACTGAATGAACTCAATGTACCGGCATACTTATTATGGATCTTAGATTACCTCACCGAAAGATCACAATATGTCCGCACTAAGTATGGTGTATCCGACATAATAACAGTTAATACAGGTGCACCACAGGGCTGTGTGCTGTCACCAGTTCTGTTTGTACTTTACACAAATGATTTGGCATGGGACACTAATGGCGCGATGATTGAGAAATATGCAGATGATACAGCTGTTGTCGGATTTATATCAAATGATGATGACAGTGAGTATGTGGAGTGTATCGAGTTTGTCAACACCTGGTGTAAAGATAACTACCTTGATCTTAATGTGCCAAAAACAAAAGAATTAATTTCTGACTTCCGACGGAATAAAGCAGAAAAACAACCTGTTGAAATTAACAATATGCAAGTCGAAAGAACATCAGTATATAGATATCTTGGCTGTATGGTTGATGATAAATTGTCCTTTGCTCAACATGTGGACAATCAGCTCAAAAAAGCAAATAAAAGGTTGTATTTTGCAAGGTCCATGAGGAAATTAAATGTTAGCTCGAATGTCATTTCTTTGTTCTACAATTCAACTATTTATACAGTCCTCAGTTATGCGAACATTGCATTCTATGATATGCTGCCTACCTATCTTAAACACGATCTAAACCGTCCTAGGAACATATGCAGAAAATTAGTTAATAATGAATTCTACGAACTATCTGATAACTCTACATTGTATAAACTCAAATCGTTTAAGACTGCTACAAAAATTATCAAAGATTCAACACATCCACTACATACAGAATATGAATATCTACCAAGTGGTCGTCGCCTCAGAGTACCACGTGCACGTACAAACAGATTTAAGTATAGCTTTGTTCCAAGATCTATTCATCTCATAAATAACATGTAACCGCTACTGTCTGTATGTATGTATGTATGTATGTATGTATGTATGTATGTATGTATGTATGTATGTATGTATGTATGTATGTATGTATGTATGTATGTATGTATGCATTTATATGTATTGTAATCCTAACTTTACTTTTCATGGATTATGTATTTAATTAATGTAAACTGTGTGGATATGTAGTTTGTCTATTTTCTGTCAATGCAACGAAAATTTCATGATCGACATGACGAATAAAGTTATTATTATTATTATTATTATTATTATTATTATTATTATTATTATTATTATTATTATTATTATTATTATTATTATTATTATTATTATTATGGTCAGGTCTGGTACCCTAGTCCACATTGGCCCACCTCCCCTATCATGTTTTTCCTTGCAACTTTGTCCCGTCCATCCCAGAGGAAGTTGAAGATCAACTTATTTATGCTTTGGAGAACATCTTTTGGGAGCACAGCACAATTTAATTAATATGTATGAAAACTGAGATACAGCCAAAGTTTTAATGATTTGAACTTTCCCAAAAAGGGAAAGTTTTCTTGTTATCCAAATGTTTATGACACTTTTCATTTTATTTAGTGCTGTACTGCTTTTTACTATTTCAACCTCCCTCTGGTTGTACGCAAAATAGACTCCTACGATTTTGACAGGGGCAGTAGGCCATCTTACCCCAAACTTTAGCTCCCTTCTCTCCTTCAATGGTCCAAGCCACACCCCTTCCATCTTCTCTGTGTTAACCTTCAAACCTGAGCACAACTGGAATTTCTTTAACACTTGAAATAGCACCTCGACGGATTTTTCACAGGTCAAAAAACAAGAAATCATCCGCAAATGCACTTTTTTCATCTCTATACCAGCACACTTTATGCCATGTATATCTTTTTTGGCTCTTATGGAAACAAGCAATGGTTCAGTAAATTAGTAGTAATCCCTATCTCAATCATAACACCTACCCATGTCATACTAGTAGTACTCCATATCTCAGTCAAAACACCTACCTGTACTAGTAGAACTCCCTATCTCAGTCAAAATACCTACCCATATTGTACTAGTAGTAATCCCTATCTCAGTCAAAATACCTACCCATATTGTACTAGTAGTAATCCCTATCTCAGTCAAAATACCTACCCATATTGTACTAGTAGTAATCCCTATCTCAGTCAAAATACCTACCCATATTGTACTAGTAGTAATCCCTATCTCAGTCAAAATACCTACCCATATTGTACTAGTAGTAATCCCTATCTCAGTCAAAATACCTACACATATTGTACTAGTAGTAATCCCTATCTCAGTCAAAATACCTAGTACCCATATTGTACTAGTAGTAATCCCTATCTCAGTCAATATACCTACACATATTATACTAGTAGTACTCCATATCTCAGTCAAAATACCTACCCATATTGTACTAGTAGTAATCCCTATCTCAGTCAATATACCTACACATATCGTTCTAGTAGTACGCCATATCTCAGTCAAAACACCTACCCGTGTAGTACTAGTAGTACTCCCTATCTGAGTCTAAACACCTACTCGTGTTATACTAGCGGGAATCCCATACAATTCTGTAACCCGTCGTATAATGTATACTTGCTTGACAGTATGATACATTATGCAACGCACGATTCGAGGCCATGAATATTCGCCGTTGATAATGGTTCAATAAATTTGCTTACAGCCATAATCAATAACCATGAATATAATAACAAATATTAAATCAATACTAATTGTCCACGGATCGTCCACTGAAGAAAATATTTGTAGATCTCTTAAACTGGTGGAAAATTAGTTCTTCTTGATATTTTATAGATGAAAAAACTTGCAATATCTGTATAAGAGATGTAATGGTCTAAAATCTAGTCACGGTATTGTAATGGTACGGTGTACATGTACTAGCATATAGCAGTGTCACAATAGGAAATCCAACAAAGTCGATGATAGTGGATATTGTACACACAAATTAATTTTACAGCAAATACTTGTGTAACGACTTACAAAAACACCTCAATTAAAAAAAAATATGTCAATGATCTTGAACATTCCGACGGAAGTTGTGAAATTCACCGCAACCACCTGTTGATTGAGATTGATGCAATGACGTCACACCAGGTAAGGTCAGAATTCATATTTCACTGTGTTTACAGAAAAATCAAAATACACACAATAAAGTGAGTTTTAGGTGAAAAAGACGGAGTCTGTCTGTAAACAACATTAAAGCCATACCTCAAACAAGTCACTCTGATTACGCAACAACACTTGTGAACCTAAATCAAACAGTCTTGGATATGTTGTGTCTGCTTGTTGGACATGGAACATGGCTACTCATGTTGTGTTTGCTTGTTGGACATGGGACGGACATGCCTACTCTTCATGATGATGCATGGAATACATTCACCAGTAAAAGATTGGTTGGGCTGGGGGGGGGGGGACTGGTGGACCTGTTCAAGCAATTATAGTATTGTTCTCAGTTATGGCATTGTTCTCAGTTATAGTATGGTTCTCAGTTATGGTATTGTTCTCAGTTATGTATTGTTCTCAGTTATAGTATGATTCTCAGTTATAGTTCTGGTAGTGTTCTGGGCTCTCTGTTCAGATTTCTGTTCTTTTGATACTGTATTTGTTTCCTTCTATAATTGTTCATTTATTGATAGGTGAGCAGACTGGTTGGTGCGTCTTTCCAACCTCTGCTTATCTCCCTATTTGGGAGTGTACAATAGTGTAGTACTTTATAAGTATTTGTATTCTAGATTTGCCTATATTTAGGCTAACAGGTGCTAACACTTGGATGGTATGTGAAACCTGAAACAAAAACAGAAATTCCACAAAATCAGATCACTGATCAATCAGCTCAAAATGGCTGCTACGCGGCCATATTGGATGAAACAAATTGACGTGCATATTTATGCCATAGTATGTTGCCCCTGTGCCAAGTTTGAAAAAAATCGGTCCAGGCATCTCCAAGATACAGCTCCGGACGGACGGACGCACGCACGCTGACAGAAGGAACCCAATCCATAAGTCCCCGCCGGACGAAGGTCGTGGAAGGTCGAATTAATACATACCATTGCTATAATTAGTTCAAAAAGCCTGACGTCTGACATCAGAGCCATGAAAATAATTAACCTTTAGTGATAACGCGACTTCTAATAATAATACTTTATTCCAGAATTGTAAAGAATTGACAAAACAATATGGAAAAGGTGAAAACGGAAAATAGTTGTCGAGCAACTAGTCGAGTCCGTACTCCATTCACTCTTACATTATATTGTGTTAAACTCATTCTGGGCAAACTGTTCATATGTAAATTAACTGAAATAACTCAAATAAAACAAAAACAAAAATACACATCAACTAAACTCCTGTGAAAACAAAACTATAAAAACACACGAAACAGAAAATAACGACATATATCTTATTCGATAGACTGACGGTGGTTTTTGTACATATTTTTTTAAATTGTGTCTACACTGTACGCTGCTAGGTATGCTACTGTTGTAGCAGCATACTTCACTGTGAACTGATACTTCTACTGTGAACTTCTCACACTAGTGTAATTCATCCGAGAAGTCAACACTAACAAAAGCAAAATTGTCGACTAACCCCGTTTCATTGTACAATGTACTAGTCTTTCAGTGAAGATTCATATAATATGTGCAGGCAAATAGTTACAAATAAATTCAAACTTTGTACTGCACCAAAATACTTTGGTAAATCCTAGCTTTCTGAAGCATATCCCTGAAAAAGACCTGAGAACACGTGACTTCACATCCCTGAAGAAGACCTGAGAACACGTGACCTCACATCCCTGAAGAAAACCTGAGGACTGAGATCGAAAGCTAGGATTTATCCAAGTATTTTGGTGCAGTACAAAGTTTGAATTTATTTGTAAATGTACTAGTCGTTTAAATACTTATTTCTTTGTTTTCGTCCGACCTACGTAAATGTTTATCGCCCGGCAAATCAATAAGTGACGTATAGTATTTGTAAACTATAAAAACAAATTCCGTTGGATCACACTTCTATAATATAAGATGCATTATTTGGACCAAAGTTAACACTGCTGTACAGAAACTACATTTGACCTCAGACCACTGAGATTTGACACACGTCTTTGACAAATCACAACACATTACAGAACGGCCTAGACTGTAAGATACGTCTTGTGAGGGCGCCCCGTTACCGCGTATCTCACAGACTAGGAATGGCACACAGTTAAAGTATAAAAGTACAAATACATGGTGTCTTGTGTACGTTTTCAAGGACTCAAAGCGATTTTCTTGAATATCTTGGCATTTACAAATGAGTTATTCTACTATATTATACCTTAAATGTCTCATAATCAGACTGAGTGCATTTGAATTTATTTTCGAATATTCTATATCTTTCAGTTATTTCAATTTCTGATTTGGGTAACCTCCCATTTAAAGCAATTAAGTATGTTGTTAAATCAGCCATGGCACGTTGTTGTTGCTAGTTTCGATACAGCAATGCATTCAATCAATGATTACTTGAATGATAATTTGTATGATACAAATGTATATGAAGCCGAACGGACGAAGTCTGAATGGCTACTACCTTGGGTCCCCTGTGTCCGACTGTGTGTGTGTGTGTGTGTGTGTGTGTGTGTGTGTGTGTGTGTGTGTGTGTGTGTGTGCGCGCGCGCGCGCGCGTTCGTCCGTGCCTGCGTGTCCACCTGTATCTCAAACATGCATAGACAATTTCAACTAAACCTTCAACAACTGTCAGGTGCTACAGTCAGCATGTGCATGTCACTTCGTTTCATAATCTTTGCGATAACGGTCGAATGGCAGCCAAAATTCACATTTTGCTCATTAACACCATGTGTTAATAACAAGCTTTCTAATGATGCCTTGACCTCTGGCCATAAACTTCATCTTCAAGGTCGAATAGGCATAAAAGTGTTACAAAAATTCACATTTAGCCCACTAACGCTAGGAGCTTAAGATATAGTGACCTCAATTAAGTGTCTACACTGATGAGACATTGACCACTATCTACATGGTCGAATAGCCAAAAATGTTCGAATTGCATATGTACACCTCTGAGATTAATGGGCCAATTTCAACCAAACCTGGCACAAATGTCACAAATAGTAGTCCACATTACTTTGTTTCTTCACATTGGCGATTATGGTTGAATGGCGGCCACATCTATCGTAAAAATCCCAATTTGCAAATGAACACTGGAAGCTTAATAAACAAACACCTTGTTTGACTAATATCCCCTATGATCTTTCTCATGAGACATTGACCTTTGACCTCTCCATCTTTCCAGTAAAATGAGGTGCAATAAAAACCTATTTTGCTATGCTAGGTTTCAGAAGCCCAGGGGAAAATTCTGTTGTACATTATTTCATGGAACTTAATTAGTGCTAGGGGCGTGTAAATAATATAAACTACCTCAGTGAATAGTGTTAAGCTACATACTCTCTAGGTAGGAATAAATACACATGTTGGACTTAAACTGTATTAACTACAAACGTAAAGAATATGAATACTACGACCACTGCATACTATAGTTTCCTCGTGACAATGGCAACGTTCAGTGGTAATTTAAATGGTGTCTTTATTTGTTATCTTAGTAATTATGTTTTTCAAATATTCATCCAGAAAATTTCATTGTAATTAATTAAATAATTATACTTGAACCATTATTACCCATTCTTTCATTTGCATCGACCTCAAACAGTTGTTTAATATGCCCAAATTTATGGACATGGTCTTTACGTTCAAATTGGAATATGCCTGTTTGAGCTAAAAAAAATAAATACAACTCTGACATTTTGAAAGTTTATAAAATTGACTCCCGAATATATATTTCTATGAGTGTTTATGTTCCTTTTAACCGACAACCAACCAATTGATTTTGAATGATGTTGCAAAGTTTGAAATAAATCGGTAAACACCCATAGAAATACATAGTTCCTTTTGTGTCACTTTGGCTTGAAAAGTATAGCCGTATATAGTGACATATCATGAAATACCATGACATTCTGCTACTCATTTTTTGTATAACTAATTATACTGTGACCAATTTCTTCAAAATGTCATACAACTTGACTTGTGGATTATTGAGGGTTTATGGAACAAAAATTCAACGAAATGTCACGATGTCACAACAATGTGACAAAATGTCACGATGGCACAACAATGTGACAAAATGTCACGATGGCACAACAATGTGACAAAATGTCACGATGGCACAACAATGTGACAAAATGTCACTATGGCACAACAATGTGACAAAATGTCACTATGGCACAACAATTTGGCAAAATGTCACGATGGCACAACAATTTGACAAAATGTCACGATGGCACAGCAATGTGACAAAATGTCACGATGGCACAACAATTTGGCAAAATGTCACTATGGCACAACAATTTGGCAAAATGTCACTATGGCACAACAATGTGACAAAATGTCACGATGGCACAACAATGTGACAAAATGTCACTATGGCACAACAATGTGACAAAATGTCACTATGGCACAACAATGTGACAAAATGTCACGATGGCACAGCAATTTGACAAAATGTCACGATGGCACAACAATGTGACAAAATGTCGCGATGGCACAACAATGTGACGAAATGTCACTATGGCACAGCAATTTGACAAAATGTCACGATGGCACAACAATGTGACAAAATGTCGTGATGGCACAACAATGTGACGAAATGTCACTATGGCACAACAATTTGACAAAATGTCGTGATGGCACAACAATTTGACAAAATGTCACGATGGCACAGCAATTTGACAAAATGTCACTATGGCACAACAATGTGACAAAATGTCACGATGGCACAACAATTTGACAAAATGTCACGATGGCACAACAATGTGACAAAATGTCACGATGGCACAACAATGTGACAAAATGTCACTATGGCACAACAATTTGACAAAATGTCGTGATGGCACAACAATTTGACAAAATGTCACGATGGCACAACAATTTGACAAAATGTCACGATGGCACAACAATTTGACAAAATGTCGTGATTGCTTATAATTAAAAGGACACTTTCCATACATCGGAAAACCTTATCCAAATATTTCTTTAAGTAATTAATAAAGAAATCTACTAGATTCACGTTGCTTTATGGATTCGAATTCAAACACCAAGGAACGAATATTCAGACGTTGATAACTTTAGACATCTGGTAATTATTCGGAGATGGAAATCTACAGGAATCCCAGAGCTAAGTAGGTTGGCTACAGACATTGTTTCAAGTTAACATTTACCTTCTCTACACCTTGTTTTAATCAAAGACCAAAGTGTTGAATTATTGGCATAAATAATCACACCTCCAAGGATACTTGGAAAAGGAGTGCAATATGCAATTTTTTGAAAATGTTAACATAACGTATATTCAGCTTCTCCGTAATTCTTCCCTACGAATAATACTGATACTAAAATAGTAATATTATACTCTGATCATGTGGTGTAGGGAAAGCGAATGCAAACTTTTGAACCGATGACCGTAGAGAAAATAGGTTGATGAATATAACGTGCACTGCCATGAGAAACCAAGTGTACGATGCAACGTGCAAGACATTCGTAAAAGAGTGTTAACATAAAATACAAAATCAAAACTTAAAAATGTAAAACAGCACGCCACCCATGCAATATGAGATTTGTGATTTTAATGTGATTTCAATTCCTAGATGAAAATGGCAACTACGACATTGAAAGCATATACAATTAATAGGGATGCAAAACAAACAATTGAAACGAAATAAACACATTATAAACTGTACATCACCAAGCGATTGGCACGCAGTGAAATAAATACATAATTGTGACAAACCTTACGATCATGCATAAAAGACAAACAACAGTTTAGTGTTTATGAAACACAAAATTAGGCAGGAAAATCATAAAACTTAACTCTGTATAGAAAACAACACACAAAAAGTCATGCATATGCACTCCGCATTTGAGATAGATACTGATGACGTAATACCGTGGCTGAATTTCCAAGCAGATAATAGATCATCTAACGTTGAAAAAACTGGGATTCGAATTTCTTAAATTTTGTTAGGCTTGAAGGCAACTCATTTTAATTATGGGTAGCAGATTAAATGATCATTTGTTTTTGTTAAATTGAATTTCATTGAAACAAATAGTATACTTTGCATATAACGATTTTCGTCGGTTTTCAATTGTACTACTCAGTCTACGGTAGTCAGTGAATCGATTTTTAAAAAAATTGTCGTGTGAAGTTATAATCATCTTACCAATTTTTGTTGTCAGTGAAATCGACGTTTGCTTGTATTTTCGGGAGAACTTACCAGTTTTTTTTTCACATGGGAAGTTACTATCTGCTTTTTGTGAGGTAAAAGTCATCAATATCGGTCTTAAACTTGGTGTGTTTTTTCTTCCACCGCTTCCTGAATTCCTTAAGATACCTATTTCCGTATAATAACGCAGATATCATATTTCCGACTTCATTAATTTCGTTTTCCTTAATGTCGACATGAACTAAAGAGTCTGTTAACTGAGCGAACCTATCGTCGTGTATTGGGTCGAAACTGCCGGCACTCGGTGGTGTATTCTTTCTACAAATCTTCCTTCTTCCTTTACAGTTTGGAAACCTAACTCTAATGCGTGGGAGACTTTCAGAAATAGTTGTTTCTTCGGGAATCTTCTTCTCTGCTCTTTTCTTTCTTAAGTCAAGTTCTGTGGGTTCTCGTTCTTTCTTCTCTTCCTCCAGCTTCTCAGATTCAGTTTTCTCAACTGCCTCCTCTTTCTTTTTCTCATCTGGTCTTTTAATTTGTGGGAAACGTTGGAACTGTCTCTGGCTCGGATACCGCGGGAAGTCTGTGGTGCGGTTTGTCGCGTTCGAGTCAACAACTCCTGTCATACCGTTAGTTTTACCGATCTTTGGGAGTGAGTCGTCAGTACTTTTCTTGTCTTTACTACTGACCTCCTCAATCACCACTTCTTCTGGAGATACTAATACCGGAATAACAGTTTCTTCTCGTTCTAATTTCTGTTGGCGTTTCTTTGGACCCATTTGGTTCAAAGCATTAGCTCGGCGCGAATGTTCTCTGACCCATGTGTTTTGCTTCTTCTCCATTCTAGTGACGAATGATTTCTGTTGTTGTTCCAAAAAGGCAGCACACCGCCTTTGTGCTTTACCGATTCCCGATACTTTCATATCTAACAGTCTATCCTGACTGCCGTTGTCGTGGAGTAGAATTCTTCCGACGTTGCTCTTCCCTGGAAGCCATCGACGATATGTTTGACTCTCCGCTGTCCGTGACGTCTCACCAGCAAATATGGTCGCTAACGTGTCCACAATGTTTTGCTTGGATCGTTCCTCGGAAAATGTGACTTTGCCTTGGGGTTTCACTTTTGGCATCGCGATGTATTCCATACTGAGCGCCAAAGCCCAAGAGAAATGCAGGGGTTCTACCCTTGGTCCTTTATACTATTACTACACAGATCAAGTGCGCGTGTACTTACAAATTTGTAATGTTAACTGCGAATCGTGTCGCCGTAACATCAGTTGGTAGGGACATATCACGTTCGAACATTTCAATGTTTGAATAGCATTCATCACAAAGAAAACACCTGGTTTCAGAAAACAAGTGAACCATGAACACGATAATTTAGCGTGACCATGTCATACGCTGATGGAAGTTGGTGTGTTAGTGTATTTGATACCAAAACACGAACACCTAAAGCTCCCAACGCGAATAGTCGTCTGGTGGGATTTCGTAGTCAAGTAAACGTTGTGCTGCAAGGGTCGGATTATTTTACAAGCCGACTTGGTCTCTTTTCACGGACGAAGAAAAGAAATATCGACCACCGTCACATAGAGTACACAGCGGGTACGATTAGCCAATGACGACTTTTCTAAGGAGGTTAAATTATTGATTAACTAATTCCCTCCAGTAAAGTGGCAATTGTGTGTTTTGATTGTTTGACTTCGTGACACAACTACATGAGTAAATAATTACAAACAAACATTTTGGCGACAGTGAGATAAACAAACGACCAGTACAGGATAGCATAGGAGCAAAGGAACGGTTTTATTACACATGTAAATCTAGACAACATTTTGACCTGAAAAGAGAGAGTAGAAGTTGAATCATGGATCGTTTCTTTTCAAGAGTTTAGGCTGGGGCCAGAATTTACGGCGGGGGGGGGGAGGGGAAAGAGAAATTGGGAGGGGCATGAAAAAAATTGAGGTTTAAAAAGGGGGGGGGCATGAAAATTTTGATGGTCTGAAAGAGGGTTCCAAATATTTTGCTCGTGATTTGAACCAAATTAAACCTCAGGAGCGGTCGTTTACCGAGTAAATCACAAAAAGTTTCTATATTCAATGATGTGTCTGACTCATGAATTTGTAATGACTGTGTTTGGGTTCTGACATGACACTGTTTATACATGTCGCCAAACACCTAGTTAGAGAAATGAATATCTGGTTTTGAACAAGCCTTTAGTGAGGCAGTAGACTGTCGACAGTCGTTCGTGCCTTTTTGCTACGTTTTATCTAAAACTAAAGTCGTTGCCTCGCTCCGATCCGGAGCAATACTATAACCCCTTAGTGCCTTCGGCACTCACAGTTCGTGCCTTCGGCAATCTTCGGCAATAGCAGTTCCTATCAGTATGCATTATCCAGTGCTACGGAGCGAAGTGACGACTTTGATTTAGATGAAACGTAGCAAAAAAGGCACAAACGATTGTCGATAGTCTAGTGAGGCAGCACACTGTGTCTTGAATCTACCATTTCCCCTTTAGCGGGTAAATATGGCAAGCCACAGGTGTTTTAGTCCACAGAAAGTATGTTAGCAAAATACTATTATTTTATTTACATCATTCTTTATGTTGTTATGTACGGAAGCGTATTAGTGCCAAGTTGTAAGGAAAAAAATATAATTTAAAATCTCGTAATTACGAGATTTCAATTCTCGTAATTACGACTTTTTTCTCGTAATTACGAGTTTTCAATTCTCGTAATTACGACTTTTCGATTCTCGTAATTACGACTTTTTTCTCGTAATCACGACTTTTCAATTCTCGTAATTACGACTTTTCGATTCTCGTAATAACGACTTTTTTCTCGAAATTACGACTTTTTCTCGTAATTACGACTTTTTTCTCGTAATTACGAGTTTTCAATTCTCGTAATTACGACTTTTCAATTCTCGTAATTACGACTTTTTTCTCGTAATTACGACTTTTCAATTCTCGTAATTACGACTCTTCGATTCTCGTATTTACGACTTTTTGAATCTCGTAATTACGAGAATCGTAAAGACATTTCGATTCTCGTAATTACGTCGCAATTCTCCGGTAAGTTGATATCTAACTGGAAAAATCACACTGCCATTTTAAGTTCATGTTATAAGCAACAGCTGAGTTCTCAACAACACCCGATCATCGGGTAGTAAGTACATTTAAGGTGAACTGAACACTCTAATAAGTATAAGTACATTTAAGGTGAACTGAACACTCTAATAAGTATAAGTCCAGTGAAATTACATAACACCTATAGGTTAAAAAAAGAAATGGCAATGAAATAACGTGTTCACATATGTACACACATATACTGGATGCAACAAGAAGTTAGTAGGTACACTGCAATGTTTAAACAGGCAATCTGTCAATGAACTTAGCCAATAATAAACACAAAACAAGAATTCCAGAACAACAAGAATTCTTCATCAGCAAAGAATTTGTTCAAATAATGGAGTCCAATATTAAACATATAGATATTCTTCTGAAATTCGGACACAACTCCAACTTATATCCAATGATGAAGATGTAGGGAAACTGTCCAATACAAGATAGGATTACGACTGATGAAGGACCTAACGGCCGGTCCGAAACGTCTTAAAAGAAGGATCAATAAAGTTTCTATCTGGGGACGTCTCGTCAATGCCTTCCTACTAACACCCTGATATACCAGGGTCAATAACCTCGACAAACCGGTCACTTGGCTAACTGACCCTCAAACCAATATTATTATACCATACCAAATACATATATTCAAGTATTTATCAACCGTGGAAAAGGTCTCCACACATTTTCAAACTTGATCGAACGACCTACGGTGCCACGTTATTGAATTTTAACTTTCAAAACCGTATAAATCTGATTTACCTTAATGAAGAAAATTCTAAACTAAAGTTGTGAATTTTACCAAATATCAGATGGTAAATACTATTTTCTTCAATTTCAAATCCATTATTGATTCATTTTTCCGACATATAATGAAAGAATATTCTTCGCTGTTTTAATGCACTCGAGTTTTTTTTAAAGAAACGAAAAACGCAATCAAATCATACAAACCGGTTACCGTGTCAAACACTCTATAGTACATCTGCTTAGTACATCAAAATCATAAGATTCGTGTCTGAACCAAAAATAATAATAAAAAATCATAATTTCATAATTACGACAATCAAAAAGTCCTAATTACGAGAATCGTAAAGTTGTAAATACGAGAATAGAAAAGTCGTAATTACGAGAATCAAAAAGTCGTAATTACGAGAATCGAAAAGTCGTAATTACGAGAATCAAAAAGTCGTAATTACGAGAATCGAAAAGTCGTAATTACGAGAATCAAAAAGTCGTAATTACGAGAATCGAAAAGTCGTAATTACGAGAATCGAAAAGTCGTAATTACGAGAAAAAAGTCGTAATTACGAGAATCAAAAAGTCGTAATTACGAGAATCGAAAAGTCGTAATTACGAGAATCGTCGAAAAGTCGTAATTACGAGAATTGAAAACTCGTAGTCGTAATTACGAGAAAAAAGTCGTAAATACGAGAATTGAAATCTCGTAATTACGAGATTTTAAATTTTATTTTTTTCCTTACAACTTGGCACTAATACGCTTCCGTAGTTATGAGCAAACACTAGTATTTTATTATTTTATGACACTTGTTACTTTATGTCGTCATGGATTTTGACCTCGTTCCCTCCATGTAATCAGTGTCATGCATTTACCATGGACGAAAATTCTTCAATTTTTTTATTTGACATTTTGTTCGAAATATTTTATTTTGGGATGCAAAACAGATTCAGTTGAAAGGGAGCCTTCAGTATTTACAAGGGGAGGGGGGTCCGAGGAAATCACACACGGTCTGTTAAGTAAAACATGACCCTCCCCCATTCTCCATTTGTAAAAAGTGACCCTCCCCTTTGTCCCATTTTGTAAAACATGACCCTCCCATGACAATTGCATATACTGAACGTTAATCAATATTCCCATTATATGTATATGTTACACCCAATCTGTGAAATTGCCCAATTCATGAAATGGGTACTAGGTAACTTTGCCCAGTTCATGAAATAGTCAATCGTGTTGCCCAGGTTATGAAGTGGGTACGGTAAGATATGCCCAGTACATGAAATGAGCATCTTTTATAGGACACACACACACAAGAAGAATATGAATCAAACAACTTCATTTAATTTATCATATATTTATAAATTCTTATTTCATCATCATAATTGAGTGTAGCTTGTGTTTTAATAGCGTTCGATAATCAACACCCAAGTTCAAAACTCTTGCCCTCCAAAATTAATTTGGCCCCTTTTATATCATAATATATACTCTAATTTGCATAAGGTTGACCATTCCATGAACTGGACAAAGTTACATGCACATTTCATGAATTGGGCAGTTTCGCGGATTGGGTGTAACATATACATACAAATTAAATGATTTTGACTCTGTATTAGAAAGCAATATTTCTACATATAAAGTGACAAACCGTAAAAGACTGGCTAGTTACCTTTCTCTTATAATCATACACAATCTAGTTAGTATCTAAAATGTGCCTGATCTGGTCACTTGTAAAAGTTCCCAATTTTGAAAACTTTCGCGGCTACGAGATCTCGGCAAATGTATCGCGTGATCAACGACGAAAGTTTTCAAAATTGTCGAGTTTCGCATTTTCGGCGGCCGTTTTTGACGGGGGAAAGGGCTGAGATCGAGGCGTCGATTGTGCTGCGGGGCATTCCTAAGAAGTGTTGCGGTTAGGAAATGTCAGATTTTCCGTAGGTAGGTCGATATTTTGTCGAAAATAGGGATTGATACGTGCGATACCGATCCGCATCGCATCGCATCAGCTGATTGGAATTCCTGCACTAGGAATTGTAGCGTTAGGTGCGGGTTAAACACTAACACTTAAAAGTCACCAAAACAGACGAAAAAACCCTCAAAACCGCAACAAGACGCTACAAATATTGCAGCTAGATGAGAACTAAAATGGCTCAACTATCCCTAACTAAAGGAAATTAGTTATTTATCCTACATTGAACTATTTATTGATCTCGCCCCTTACAACACTTGTGTACATATTTAATAAGAAAAGCACAGTCATTGGAATCAAAGATCAGGTCATCGGAATCAAAGATCACTGCCCTCAACGACGTGTCAAGCCTCTACACAATGTCATCGTTCAGAACGACTGAATTACCAGACAATGCATGGGAAGAAGTCTCAATCGACACGTGTGGACCATTTCCATCTGGCGACCATCTACTCGTCGTAATTGACAACAATTCATGATTTGTTGTTGAAATAGTAAAGTCTACATCATCCAGAGCAATTATTCCTAAACTTGACAAAATATTCTCAGAATATGACGACCATTAGTTACTTCAGACAACGGCCCACTATTTAATGGATATGAATTTCAACAATTTGCAGAATATATGGGATTCAAACACCGCAAGATAACACCATGCTGGCCACAAGCCAATGGCGAAGCCGAAAGATTTATGAGCACGCTAGATAAAGCCATTCGATCAGCGCAATCCAAAGGAAAACCATGGAAACAAGAACTGTACACATTTCTAAGAAACTACAGATGTACACCACACAGTACGACTGGCCTACCACCAGCCACAGAAATATTCCAACGACCGCTAAACATCAAGCTGCCAACATACAATGGCATGGCAACACCAAAACCAGCCATAAAAGACAAAGATGAAATGGCGAAAGCTAAGATGAAGAAATATGCCGACAAGCGCAGACACGCTAAAAAGTCTACAATTAAAGTTGGTGACATAGTTCTAGTTAAGAATATGATAGGAGGAAACCTGGAAAACACCGTTTGAAGCCAAATCTTACAAAGTTGTGGAAAAGAAAGATTCAATGATAACATAACAACAGAAAATGTGCAAGATTACCCGAAATGCCTCATTCTTCAAACAAATACAGGTTAACAACGCCGAAAATGAAGCGCGAAACGACACGAATGATGACGTCATGAGCACCTCAAGACATGCCCAGTGACGTGAAACACCCCAGAGGAAACAATATCCAACCAGAAATTGCCGACGTCCTCAATATTTCGACGAACATAATTGATAGTTAGACATACTCAAGTCACTGTGATGGGGAGAAGAATAATCTACGGACTTGAAGTAAACAAGAGGAAGGGTAGTCAACCCCTAACCTCGTAGATAGAAACTTATGTACATTTTAAATTGCATGTTATAGAATAGAGGAACAATCTATATACGAAGTACATATTACTATTTTGAAAACAGACATTATCAATACTCAAGAAACGAACACTATTATAGTAGTGAAGATTTTTAAAGAACTTTTACCGCGATAATTCGAAAGGACGTATCATTACAAACTCCGACACTTCAAGACTTAAATCTAAGTTAAGGAGGGATGTAGTATCCACAAAATAAACATTCAACCACCAAGTGGTCCTAATGACATCCACATACCACCTCCTCATCAAAGTGTAACTGATCCTTGTATCCATCTGTACCTATGTGAATAAAGTATTCATACCGTAGTAAGTATTCAAATAGCAAACACTGTATAACAAACACTGTCTCCTGTGTCTATCTCTAACAACCCACTCACAAGTATATACACATCCACATAAAACATTTTTTTACACCCCCTCTATTCCTTCGACCCCCGGGTTATAAATAATGACGGCTCCCTATAGGGCGTATTATCTAGAAGATACTCTAGTAAGTACTTCTTACTCATAATTCGAATCCGATTAAGAGCCATTAGTCATGCATAACTATCACATGTCAGTTGTCAATCAGTTATCATCCAATGAGAATTGTGAAATTAAGATATCGATTTTGACAGACGTTGCATCATATATTTTTGTAGTAATTAATACCAGAGACCATGGGAAAGTATTATCAATTAGAGCCAGTGGAGGAAATTTATTTATTTTTTGGCGGGATAACCATAGCACGTAGTTTCTGTTGAAACTAAATTGTAATAACAAGATATGTGTTGTAGTTATTGCCTATGAAATGATTAAACTCAACAAATATAATATTTGAAATAGGGTGGACGTAATTAGTCGCTGTGAAAGAGGGTTTAGGCTTGTGGCACTTGCATTTAGACATTTAGCATAGTAACAATTCAAGTATAGCTATATTGCATTTTGCTGTGCTTGTTTTTCATACTTCATCAGAGAGGGCGCCCCAATTTTTACATATTGAATGTGAAAAAGCAAGAAAGCAAAAAGCAAAACAGGTGTTAATGCTTATGACTCATGCAGTGTTAGGGGTTTCTGAAGGGGTGAACGCAATTTGTCACGGATTGTTTGACCATCTCATGTTAAAGAGGTAATACTAAAGGAGTATAAATGCAATCTAGCCTACCACAAGCTATAACTTTTCAAAACTACCGTTTCTACTTTGAGAAATAATGAGTATAAGTAATAAGTACTGGTGATGATATAATTTATTCCAGTTTACTTTTGTCGAACAATGCACAGATCGTACGCCATAACTATGTAGCGTACCCCGATAACCAGTTTGGCTCCCAAATTTCTATAGATTGAAGTATTTTATTGTGTTGGCAAGAGATTAACCCCTTTTCCTCCACCTCCCCAGCTGAGCAGGTAATTTGGAATAATGTCAACATTCTCGTCAAAAATGTATCAGTTTTTAGTGCTTATCTGTATAAAAAGGTATCATAGACATTTCTGACATATTTGGGAATGACTCTAGATTTAAAAATCACGCCGACCTTAAGGATTTAGGATGTAACCTAAATCATTATATGTTGTGGATTGGTATTCTTGATGCTATCCCAGCACACTGGAAAACATGTAAACCAGGTCGCAAAAGAGTGTACATGTACGAAGGTAAATTTGCCGAAAAGACATACGGAATATACAAGACTGAAAAAGTCCAGAGAGCACATAGCCGCCCAGGAAAAACAGAAATAAAAACCCCGTAATTCTAAGGAAAAAAGTTCTGGAAACCTGTACCCAAAGCAATGCTACATGTGCTGAAAAAGTTGGGCATCTTTTTACAGAAAGGTGACGTTTGTGGAACGAAAATAAAAAGCTGATCTAGAACTTCGACATGCAAAACGAAATAAACTATTTCGTAAAATTGAAAGTGGGTATGCACATCGTACTGGTGGCAATGCTAGACTGACGAATACTATCACACTTTCATTTAAACACCACTACGTTGCACAGAACACTTGTGCAAAGCTGGCCTCCTATTGGCCAGTAGTTACGTCATGCCAAGACAATAATTTACCGCTTTACTTCGAACGACACCTAATCCTTACACTGAGAGAGAGAGAGAGAGAGAGAGAGAGAGAGAGAGAGAGAGAGAGAGAGAGAGAGAGAGAGAGAGAGAGAGAGAAATGGGGCATCGTACCCATATTCTCGGAGGGTGATCTGAAAAAGTACCCCCTGTTTACGATTCCATGGACCTAGATGGCCGACGAGATGCGAAACATCCATTGGACCTCGACCAAGAAAACAGGTGATATTGCGATTCTGAAGAGTCACTTTCACGGTAGTCATGCTCGCAGACGGTGTACTCGTTTTGCTCAAGGGACGACTTACTCCGTATGCAAGCAGGACTACTATCACGGCAGAGTACCATCTAATTTGGATGAAGAATCATTGAAGTTTGAGCGTATCATACACCACTTTTTAAAATTTGATGTAGACACTGGACGTACGTACTCTACGAAAAGACACAGCGAGAGAGGGGTGAAAAAGGAGACACGAGAAATATCAGTGGAAAGCGGGATGGTCACCGAAAACACTGGACATCGCGTAGTAGACGTCTACTGACTGCTCGAGCGCGCTCTTCAACGTTGAAAGCGGCATTTGAGAGTTAATGTCAACAATTTACTCTGTTCGACAGACCAGAAGTTAGTGTGTCTTAGACACCACACGAAATTGTAACAGTGTGTAAAGCAGGATGCTTTGAAGAAGTCACCTCCGACTAACGCATCTTTTGATGTGTTCTGTGTTAGAGTAAATTGTAGCATAAAACGTCAAATGCTAAGGTCTTATGACCAGGATTCAGTGTGTCTCAAACAAGGATTGTGTGTGTCTCAAACAAGAATTGTGTGTGTCTCAAACACCCAAATGCTAAGGTTATATGACAAAAAGTGTACATCATCTCGTATTACTGACGTCGACATAGTCAACGAGTCTTTCAGATCTGGTATTTTTCCACAGTGTCTCAAACATGCAATAGTTAAACCTTTGCTGAAAAAGACTGGATTAGATCCAGATCCATTGAAAAACTACCGCCCGGTATCAAATATGTCACTCCTCAGTAAAGTCATTGAGAAGATTCTATTTCAACAATTGGATAACCATTCTTAGTTGTATTGCAAATTTCAATCAGCCTATCGAAAATTCCATGGCACAGAAACAGCTTTGTTAAAAGTGCAGAATGACGTCATGCTCTCGATAGAAACATTCAGAAGTAATTCTCGCTCTTTTGGATTTGAGTGCTGCGTTTGATACATTGATCATATCATTCTATTGGAAAGGCTGGAGACTCGTTTTGGCACCAAAGGACTAGCGCTGAAATGGTTTGCGTCGTACTTGAAAGGAAGGACTCAGAGTGTTATGATAGATGTTGTTTTATCAGAACCAAGTGAACTTTTATATGGAGTTCCACAAGGCAGTGTTTTGGGCCCGATACTGTTCACATTGTATTGCGCTCCCCTTGAGGACATCATGGAAAAAACACTCGCTCAGTTTCATGGTGTACGCTGACGACACGGAAGTATATCTAACCTGTAAAAGAGCCGAATACTCTAAATTACAGATCGAGGCCTGTGTAGATGTGATTCGTGAATGGATGGTCTTGAATAAACTAGTCCCGAATGACAGTAAAACAGAACTGATTCATTTGCATTCAAATTTCAGACCTTACAAACCTTTATTGGAACTCCGCGTTGGGTTGGATCAAATTGTACCATCTGCCGTTTAGTCCAGTCAATCTAGCGGAAAAAATGGCCGAACCCAAACATAATTGCAACAGAAATAATTTTTAGTGCAACTTGCTCAGAATTTTATGCTGAATAACATATCAAAAGTCTAGAAAAATCTAAGTGGTGGAACATGGTAAAAAATGATGTTTCTTACTTACCATAATTAGTGAAAAAAATAACATTCATGAGATATCATTTGTTCAAAAACCTAAGCAAATAACATGTCCATTGGTAAGTCGGAAGGTGAGTAATTACTTTGGAGTCATTGTACGATCATGCAACCATTCCCGTGGAATTTAAACAGACTTAACGTGTGTATATTTAATTACTTTAATTAAGGACACTGATTACTTGTACAGTACAATAACTATACATTTTTTGAACACCCCTGTTAGTTGTATGTCTATCATTAGGTACTGGACTAATTGAATCCCTTACTCTCATCATTAAATACCTCCTCCCTTGTTAGATAAATATGCATGCTAAACAAGTGTTAATTAGTGTAATTAAGATGTAAAACAATACATTAGTAAGCATAAATGACATTTTTTGTTCAATAGTTATTGACACTCGATTTAGAGTGAACATAACTTTTCAATCATCAAACCACTCCAAGGTAAGCTAAACAATAGTTAAAGTTTCCTAATTAAGTAATTGATTAATTAATTAATGTAATTATCGTCATGATGTTCAGCAGTTTTTTTTCGATTTAAAGTATGCCAGTAACATGTCTTTCGATAGGTCTTGAAAGACCTTAAAAGTCAGATGAACATCATCATCAAATTGTCAAGCCTTATCGGGAGTACCATTCATGGGTTGTTGGTTTTATAAATATTCACCCTATAGTTGTGAGGAATCTTGGATTTTATTTTGACAGTATTGTTTTATCACATAGTCAAGTTTCACAAGTCTGCAAGTCAGCTTCGTTTGTTTTAAGTCGCATTGGTCGCATCCGTAATGTTTTAGATCGCACAACTACTGAAAGACTGATTCACACTTTCTTGACATCACATCACGTCTTGACTATTGTAATAGCCTGTATATCCATCTTCCTGACTATCTTATTAACCGCTTACAACGTATACAGAACTCTGCCGCCCGTTTGGTCACTCGCGCTCGGAAATACGAACACATAACGCCTGTCCTCCGAGATTTACACTGGCTCCCTGTCGTCCACCGAATTGAGTTTAATATACACACATACAAAATGTCTTCATGGTCAAGCACCAACTTATATGTCGGATCTTCTCACTGTCGTCAGGCCAGAAAGATTAACACGTTCTGCAGTCGCAACGAAACTTTTCGAACTGTGCTATGTCCAGGCGCATTATGGCAAACGCGCTTTTTCAGTCGCTGCTCCTAGGCTGTGGAACTCTCTGAATTCGTCTATTCGCAATGCACCTTCTCTGTCTTCTTTCAAAGCACAAGTTAAAACACACCTCTTTCGAAAAGCAAATTTCTCCAGCATGGCTCAATGAAAGTATTTTATTCATGGTTGACACAATGTGTCAGTTTTATTAAACAGTTTTTATAGTTTATTTATTTTTTATTCTCCAATCATTTAATGCGTAGTTTTATCATGTGAAGCGCATTGAGATTTTTATGCAATTATGTAATGCGCTATGTAAGAAATAAATATTATAATTATTATTATTATTATTATGTACTATTATTATAATAATAATAATTTTTATTATTACTATTATTATTATTATTATTATTATTATTATTATTATTATTAGTCTAACAAATAAGAAAATATATGACAGACCTGGGGATTGATATAAAGAAATTTTCAACACTTTTTGTAACATATGCATGTTGCAGGAAGACTTAAAGACCAACATTTGTTCGGATGACATATAGGGAGCATGCGGTTGATTCGTATATCATGTTAAGTTAATGTGTTTAGGTTGAAAATTTATATATTTTGTGTGTAACATGTATCCGACATACATGACCCACTTTTCCAAGAAAATATGCATGTTACCATGACAACAGACATCTTTTGAGCCAAAATATCATTCATATTCGTGTAGTTCAGCAATGGAAACATGGAGAGTCATATAATGTTTTGCATGACAGCTTTAAGGTGAAAATAAAGTAAGGTTTTATATATATAAAAATGTTAATCTGTTCTCAGAAATCATTATTATCCCAAAAATGTGATACCACAACAAATACCGAGAATTTAGCAATGTCTAACATCATTGTTCCTTGGGTGCCTTTGACAAACCACACAATTGCCTAATGTTGATTTGCAACAACAAGCAGAAAACATAATTGTCGTCAATATAAAACTCTTTGCTTAAGTCTAGAGAATGATGAAATGCATGACAATGGACTTCAGAGTAAAAAAAACGACAGTTAAATGACTGTGACATTCCTTCACCTTCGAGGTGAAATTTCAGGCTGTTTCAAAACTTCAACAAAATATAGTTATATATAGACGATTATTAAGACGTTCTTGTTTTTAAATTATAAAATGCCATGTATAAACAAATAGTTTTGGTAGTTCTGGAACTCTTTCTTGGTTGTAACTCACACACACACACACACACACACACACACACACACACACACACACACACACACACACACATATATATATATATATATATATATATATATATATATATATATATATATATATATACATATATATATATATATATATATAACTCGGTGAGTATCAATCTGCTAAGACAGTGCTCTATACCGCAGTGGCAGAGCGTAATAGTTTTGGTAGTACTGGAACTCTTTCTTGGGTGTAACTCGGAGTTTCACGCATATTGCGATCATCAGACACTGATGATCGCAATATGCGTGAAACTCCGAGTTACACCCAAGAAAGAGTTCCAGTACTACCAAAACTATATATATATATATATATATATATATATATATATATATATATATATATATATATATATATATATATATATATATATATATATATTTATTATTAGCACAACAACAAAAGTGTGTTACCATGACTACTGCAAATAATATAGCAAAGTCCCATGTTGTTCCTAGGAAAAGAGACAAAATGCATTGATTTTGATGTGCAACTACAAATCAGAAAAATAGCTTTTTGTAACACAACTAACAGTTACTGTAGAAGTTGGGAAATGATTGATTATGTTGCTTTTAGGTAGCATTCCTTTTTGTTCTTAGCACGCTGATTCATATCTTGTTGCTTTTATCTTTACACAAGATACTCTTGGTTTTCTTTATGATTTTTTAAAATATTTGGATGCCTGACGCATTATTGTAATCTTAACAAAGTGTAGTAGTATTTGCCTGTTGATGAGGTCTTTGTTGCTAGGCATAAATGTATCAATACTGTTTGATATTTGTCTACATCCCATACTTTTGTTAATGAACACCATTGATTCACTTTTGCTATGGATGGAGTCTTAGTTGCTGGATGAATATGTGGCTTACATAAGGTTTGACACCTCTAGAAATACCCACACCAATAATTGTGCCCCATCCACATACTAGTTTTGGAGATTCACTTTTTTGAAAAAAGTATACCTTGTATGCCCTAATTTGCATTTTAGTAATGGGATACTCAAGTATTCAATACCCTTTTGTGTACACCCCTCGAAACATCCTCATGGAATTTCGGCCCAATATTACAAGTAGTTCTGGAATCTGTGCTTTTTGACCGCAAACTCACATTTCTGAGTCCAATTTTCATGTCAATAATATATTCATCATAGAAACATATTTTGTGTAGCTGTATACATGAATAATCAAATCAAATCAAATCAATTTGATTTTTGAGTCCGCCCCAAAAATCAGAACCTTCAATGGCGATCACAATAATACCTGTACGGTAACTGAATAAATGTTGGTCTTAGTCTTCCTGCAACATGTTACAAAAAGTGTTGTATCTTTCTTTGGATCAGTCTCTGAGTCTGTCATCATATATTTTCTTACAAAGAATTTGATATATATAAACCCGTCCTGCAAAACATTATGTGACTCTCCTGGTTTCCGTTGCTGAACTACAGGAAGACGAAATGTGATTTTGGCTCAAAACATGGCCATTGCCATGGTAACATGCATATTTTCTTAGAAGAATGGGTCTTGTATGTCGGCTGATACCTGTCCCACACAAAATATATACATGTTGAACCTAAACACATTGAATTGTTAATATGATATACGAATCAAACGCCCGTATGTCATCCGAACAAATGTTTGTCTCAGTCTTCCTGCAGCATGTTACAAAAAGTATTGAAATTTTATGTATATTAGTCGCCGGATCTGTCATCATACATTTCCTTATTTGTTAGACTCTAACAATGAATTTGATATATAGAAACCCTACATAATTGTCAAGACAAAACTGAACTGCAAAACATTAAGATACATGTACTCTCCAGGTTTCCATTGCTGAACAACAGGGAGACAAATTGTGATATTGGATCAAAACACGTTCGTTACCATGGTGACATGCACGTTTTCGGGGAACAATGGTTCCTGTGTGTCGCCTAATACATATCACACACAAAAACATACACATGTTCAACCTAAACACATTAAAACTTTAATATGATCAACAAACACAACACATAGTATCTTTATTTTATCCCAACAAATGTTGATCTTAGCACACCATGTTACATATTGTGCTCTAAATTAATTTGTAATAATTCTTGGCTCTGTCATCATGGATTTCCATATTCCTGAGACTCTAACAAAGAGTTCGATATATATATGTTACACCTAATCTGTGAAATTGCCCAATTCATGAAATGGGTAAGTAACTTTGCCTAGTTCATGAAATAGTCAATTGTGTTGCCCAGGTTATGAAGTGGGTATGGTAAGATATGCCCAGTACATGAAATGAGCATCTTTTATAGGACACATACAAAAAAGAATCAAACAACTTTATTATCATGTATTTACAAACTCATCACTTCACAATTCTTATTTTATAATAATTGAGTGTAGCTTGTGTTTTAATAGAGTTCGATAATCAACACCCCAGTTCGAAACTCTTCCCCAAAAATTTAATTTCGTTCCTTTTAGATCATAATCTGTACTCTCATATGCATAAGGTTGACTATTTCATGAATTGGGCAATTTCACAGATTGGGTGTAACATATATATCATATATATTATGCTGGTAATATCATGAAAACTAAGCCACTTTTTTGGCCTCTACTGCAGCACTACGAGGATGTAATAATTTGACACAGACACAATACAAGTTAAATTGCCCTCACTGGTGTTGGCTTCACTGCGCTCTCATAGGAAATAGGATGACCTTCGTTTGTTTGCAATTATTTATGTGAGACTAGTGCTAGTGCTATTGGAGTTATTACAAATCACCCACTGCTATATCATGCCTTTAAATGGCATTGGTAGTCAAATAGAGGAGTCATATTGAGCATAACGTTGTCAATAACTAGAAAATAAGAGTGACCCTATTTCTCCCTTCCCATAAGGAAGGTTATATATATTAGGAATGAAAAGTCTGTGTGTGTGTGTGTGTGTGTGTGTGTGTGTGTGTGTGTGTGTGTGTGTGTGATCATTTTCTTCAAAACGGCTGGCTCAATTCAAAAGAAATATGGTGCACATGTTCTTTAGGGTAGTGGCTAGAACTGATTAGGTTTTGGTAGAAATGCCATGAATATTAAAATGAGTTATTTACGTAATCAACGGTTTTCGGTAATTAGGCTATATCTTAAGAATGCACTCTTCAAATTCAATATAAATTGGTACATACATTTACGATACCAAATCACATCTGTCCAGCAAATATCATTGATTTAGCTGTTAGCTTTAATAAGTTATTTGCATATTTTTGGTAATTAGATATGTAAAAACATTTGCTATAGTGAGGCCTATGCTACAATGTTCTTTAAAGACTTGGCATTGCATTGTATGCTGTGTTGGTCATAGGATTGTATCTACAGGCAATCATGTGGGAGAATTCACCGAGATAACATACGATCCCTTCATTATTTTATTCTTGATCAAAAGTTGAAAATCTTTTCTTGTAATTCTTTGATACGTGTGTAAAACGTGTGCCCTTCATCATCTTCTGTAAACTTATCATCACCAAGTTGAAATTGATATATTGAGCCGGGTCGTGGACTATCCTAGAGATATGATAGTCGTGGCATCTGGAGAATATATACAACTGCCATATTTTGTATCCAGATCATTAACAATTGTCAACTTCAAGGACAGCAAAAGACATATGTGGCTTTGATTAACTGTTAGCCAATGGTTCGATCAGTTTTTCCAATATCACTTAATGAGCCTCCTGCCACTTAACGCAATGTAGGCGTGGCTTTCAGGATTCTCAGCATTATCAGCCTGGTCAACTTACTTTCCCATCGATATCTGTATGTTCGGGGGGGGGGGGGGCATGAAAAGAATTGAGGGTTCAAAGGATGGGAAATTCTGATGGTCAGAAAGAGGGGCCTCAAAATATTTTGCTCAAGATTTGAAGCAAATTAAACCTCAGGAACTGTCGTTTACTGAGTAAATAGAAGAAAATCTCGTAGCTTCGCTGCAATTACTTCTACAACCTATATTCAGTGATAAGTTGGGTGACAGCCATGCGAATGCATGTGTGTACGTGTATGCCTTCCACTGTCTGTCTGTATCTGTGTCTATGTGTGTGTGTGGGTGTGTGTAGTCCGTCTCTATATGTCTCCTTCTCTCGCCATCTATCTCTCTCCAGCCCTGGAGACTTTTTGAACATTGAAACCTCAGGAGTCGTTTACCTTGTACCTTGTGGAATTGTTCACTTCATTTATCCCCGGGGGTACTCCCACTTATTGGGTATACGTATATGAACTGCCCTTTGGGGTGGGGGTTTTGCCCTTTGGTCTAACATGGGTAATGTAGCTTTAGAGATAAGGAATCTAAAATGGGGTCCACTTTACATTATCTTAGATTTTGTTTGGTTTAAAATGGGGTCTTGGAAGGAATCACATATTAAATTCTCGACTATATATACCAGTTCGAAATTTCAGGGAATTTCCTTCGGAATTCCTCCAGCTAATTCGCTGATGACATTTTCATATCGGTGATTATATATTTTGGTCAAAATGGGTCTAAAATGGGGTCTGGACTTGACAGCATTGGCCACAAACCCTTATCAGATCTGGCCAGTGGTAACCCCCCCCCCCCCCACACTCCCGGGCACTTACCTACCATTCCGTGACTTAATTATGACGCTGCAGTCAATAGCCAAGCGATTGTGTGTGTCTGCCAAAATTCTCGGCCGGTGAGGGCGAAACGTCACGACGTATCTTACAGTCTAGTTAAGATGTAGGTAATATATCCATACAGTTGTATAATAATGTACTGAGAGTAAAATTTGGGTATTGAAGACAATTTTTAAGTATTCTATGACTTCCGATGTGTATGGTTTGAAATTTATGGCACTAAATGGCCTTCTACAAGTCCTTTTTATCAAAAATGTGCTTACCGTGGGAGGGGACACCCCTACCAAACCCTCCCCACTAGCTATCCTGGGAGATGCTATTTCTGTACCATAATGTGGAGCGGGGGGGGGGGGTACTGTATGATTACACATTAAAATATGTGCAGGCGGGAGGGGGCTACGAAAACTCTTTATAAGAGCGCGAGGGGGTTGCGAAATTTATTTTGACCAAAATAATTTCACCACAGTGCCTCCCCCCCACCCTTGCCGTAAATTCTGACCCAAGCCTAAACTAGGTAATAATCTAAAGTGGATCATGTGATTTTGAAGGAGATATGTGCTTGGTTAAAATTACAATAATATGGACGTTTTGTATTGGGTTAAAGTGGCGATTGTGTTGTTAATGCCACGCCCCCTTTTGATAGCTTCTCAATGTCGATGGTAAAGACGCTTTGCACTTTAATATGAAAGACCTGGTGGCCATGGTCAGCATTTTGAAATTTGAGCACTGATAAAATTGTGATTTGTTACAAGTTAAGATCTGTTAGGCACAAGTGTTATGAAAACTGTTACACTGTATACAGAGAGAGCACACACAGAGATATACTAGTATTTACCGACAAAAAAGTGCCGGTAACAAAAACATTATATAGATAGATAGATAAAAATCTTAAGACGCACGGCCACCGTTGAGTGTGGTGAATCTGGTCACGTGATGCCGAAAACCTACTTAACTAATTCTAAGAAATTGTGATTTGTACAGGTTAGGATCAGTTAGGTGCCTATGTGATGTAAACTGCTACAATGTAGATACGGAGCACTCGGAGAGAAATTTAGCGCTAAAACATAAGACATGCCGCCTCCTTTGAGTGTGGCGCTCTTACCGCTCAATGTAATATCGGGTCACGTGATACCGAAAAAGCTATTGACCAAATTTGAATCTGCATTTACACAGTCACATTAGGTTGTATGCATCGTACTAACCAAATTGGGATTTTAAATGAAATACTGGATGGTCAGTTTGTATACCTCTATTGGCTTTGATTTTAAAGTTAGCGATTTTGAGTTTAAATATCTGTTACCAATATTTGACAAATATGGTGAATCTTTAATGAGCGAATGTCATCTCCGACACACAAAATTGATAATTTTGGCAAAAACTTATTTTGAATAAGACAAATCAAATCGTATATCACTTGGCCACTTGATGTCACGGATTCCGTCTCCACTCCTACCTTCCAATAAGTGTATAATTATTTCACAACATAAAAGCTCAACTCGTCTACTCAAACTTGATAGCGTAAAATTTCGTGCATTCAATATCTTTTCCTCCATTCAATGAATAAACAAACAATTCTCATCCTAAATAATAAAATAAAACATGTTACGGAACAATATGTATATTATAGGCTTAGTTATGTCATTACCATAATTAGGAATGATTACACATTGACCATTATTACGCTCTCTCTGCGAAATTCGATGTCAGTTGCCGTCAATTACCCAAATACAATTACGTTTTTAAATACGTTTTTCAATCCGACTTTGCAGACAACTCCAGTATATCGTACTGAACAGTGGGAGCAGACCCCAGGTTGTGCAAATAACGGGCAGTGGTAGCAGTATTGTGCATCTGAAGACAGTCCTACGGTCAGTGAAATCTTCAGTTGGAGCCAGCTGTACCAATTGTTGTGTGACTGCCTAGTATAACTTCATTGTGTGTGCACCTGCGTTCGGACACTGAGTTCATTTGCTAATTAACAACACAGTCAGATAAGTAGTTATTTATTATATTGTTTGAGTGTCTATATATTTTTAATTAATTTTAATTATTTCTATGTATCCTAGAATTTATTACAGCAAGTCGTTGAACAGATCATAGTAAGGGTGCTGTCTCCCGACCGTACCTACAGTTTTAGCCTGTAAAACTCAGGCACGCAAATATTCCCAAAATTCCAGAAATTGTCTATTCATTTACACAAAAGTGGTGAAAGGTGATTTCTCTACACGCGTTTGCACTCCCGCGTGTTCTGTTTGCCGTGAAAGCATGCAGTGTATGGGATGATCATTGGTCAAACCACAGACAAGTACTTACTTGGTCAGCTTCAAACCAGGTCAGTTTCAACTTCCAGGTCAACATTCTGGATCGGACCGTTACACAAAGAGCTTGCCAATATTTTTACTATAAGAATTCATCTTTGTGTGAAATTTGTAAATGTCCCTGTCCGTGTCCGTGAAACTACGAAGGATCAAGTATGCTTCATCAAATCTCGGTAAACTCAGTATTCCTACAAATAATCATAAATTGATTTAGTGGCAGTTTACTTTTTTACAGTATTTAAAATAGTGGACTCTAGTTAAAGTTACAGCGAGTTGAAAATACGCCAAACTCAACTCAAGCGGATTATGTACAATGCGTCAACCGGAGTTCGAAAGCAACATTTTATTTATTGATGTAGTAACTAATAGATATGCAATATCATGTCTGGTAGTGCAAATTTTTTCTTTCGACAAAGCGTGAAGGAACAACAATCTTAAAGGTTTGCCATTACCTAAGGCATTCAGTTTACATCTGGGTTTATTGTGTTTCTCATTAATTTTTCATAGCAACTATGGTTAGTCGATTTAAAAAAAAAGAGTAAAAAAAGTAAAAAAAAAAATGCTTTTTTTTCTGCCTCTCCTTTCCTCCTCTCTACAATCTTCTTTTTATTGGATTCCTGGTAACAAACCCTTCCCCAGCTTCTCTACACAATTGGCATGTCCCTACTTGAATAAATTCCGTCATGAAAGAAATGCTCTGATCGTGTTCGTGAAGTACCATCGCCACCGCCATGATTGTTGATGACGTCGACACTTGCTTCTTCTAGACAGATCGTTGTTCCGCAAAAAATAGGGTCGGGCGGAAAAAAAATTATTTTTATTTTGGAGCCGAAAATGAGAATTTGAAAAACATAGTGTCACCCTAAGCACATGACACTAAACTTGGAATGTTGAACTAAAATGAGTAATAATTCAACACGAAATTTAAGGGGTGAAATCACAGCCAAATTATTAATTGTTGGTTTTATCCTCATTTTGAAGTTATTTAATCAATACTTTATATCATTGTTTGATGATGTTATCATTAATTGATCATTATTTGATGGTTTTATCCTTATTTTCAAGTTATTTAATCAATATTATATCTTTATTTGATGATGTTATCATTATTGTATCGTTATTTGATAATTAATTGACGGTTTTATCCTATTTCGAAGTTATTTATATCAATATTTTATCATTATTTGTTGATGTTATCATTATTTTTATTAGTATTAAGTATTACTATTTAATATCATAATTATGCAGTACGATCATGAGCTTGACATTTTTATGTCACTTATTAGGATATTATTTGGACATGTCTTTCATTATTTATAACTCCGTTTTCTCAAACTCATGGTCCCGGGCAACCTTCACAACGCTCTAGTGTTGGCGCACTTTGACCCATGTTACATACCATTCAAGACAGTAGTTTGAGCGTTGTCTTTGGTGCTGAGTAGTCTATTATTGTATTGAAGTTTGTTGAAGAATTCAGATACCTTGGGTCATGTGTTGCCACAAGTGAACATGACTTCAAGACAAGAAGGGGGAAGGCTTGGGGAGCCTTTTGGAAATTAGAAAAGATCTGGAAATCAAATGTACCTATCGAGACCAAGGTCATGAGGTTAACCTCTCCAAGGCTTCCTCTCTTAGTATCCTGTTAGTAAGTGAGACCTGGGTTCTCCAAGACCAGTTTCTACAGCAAATCAACACCTTTGCCACTTCCTGCTACAGGGTAATGCTCAACATCAAAAGGGCTGACCATTTTACCAATGTGGCTCTGTATGAAGCAGTAAAACAACAACCACTGCGAAATACATTCCAAGATCGTCAGCCGTGGTTCCTTGAACATTGCCTAAGAAAAGACCCTACAGAGCTAATCCAATAATTAGCTGTATCCCACATATGGAAAGCGCTCTAGAACGGGACGACGACGGTTAAACCACCAATACACAGCCAACACCATTTGTCCATCAATTCCACCGACTGTTGAGGAAATCCGACGTGCAGCTGCAGATAGAAAGGGCTGGAGAAAGATCATTTTGGCCGCCTGCAGAGATCGC